>NC_053488.1:4901912-5012537 GCF_015227805.2 Hirundo rustica | reverse complement strand
CATTAGCCTTGCATCTAACACTTGACAGCCAGAGATGGTATCAGAAAGGGGGTTTTCTTATGCCATTTTCTGCATGTGTTGCAGGGATTGTTCATGTGTAATGAGATCATATCTTAGTAAAGAATGAGAAATAGCACTTTTGCCGGTTGTCAAAACCCATCTGAACATAGAATTTATTTAAACAAATTTTTTTGCTATGAGCTCATATTAAATCTCAGCAAGTTAATCCATCTCTAATTTAGTTATATGGTCATTACACGGAAAATCCACTTCAGATAAGGCAAAACATTTTCTTCCTCTAGTTACACAAGTATGGGGTCACAGCAATTACGTGCAAATGTCATATATCTACTATGCCACTGCAGTCTTAACATGTGTGTGTTCTGCACAAATAATGAGTGGCTTATTCTGCACAACAATGTAGTGGATGTGACATTGCATCAACGGGAGAAAGGAGGTGGACAAGCCTGGAAAATGAGCTGACACTCTACAAAGTCTTTGTCAGAGTGCTCCCATTCTGATAAGCGTCCCATTCTGATAAGTTTCCCAAATGCTTGTCCTTCCCAAATCCTTCTCCCTGGCCGACTTTCACAAGCACCAAAAAAACCAGCACAACAGAGGCTCTGTGAGCCTCCTGCAGTGTCCTTGACTATCTCCACCACACTGATCTTCAATCTTTCTCTGTGGATTTCCAGCACACCTCCTGTGAGAGGATGGAGTAAGTGAGCCACACCTGCTACAGCATTTCAGCTGTCAAGCCTTTCCATTCCGGCCTTGCAGCCAAACCACTTACACACACCTAATCACTTCCCTTTTCAGCTACTGCAGTCTTCCTCACAGGACTTCTTTCTCCCTTTGGTGGGCCAGTGGGACGTTTCTGCCAAAGCCATCTTTCTTATTCTGGCCGTGGCAACTGCTTCTCTGTATGTTGGCCTGTTTCCCTAGTGGTCTCTAAAGAGTTCCGATAATCCTAGTCTTGAAGATCTGTTTGTGCAGCTCTTCTTGCTAAATCTCTTCTTGCTAAATATAACTTTCTTTTTCTCTACCCCTTTAGTTCCACTCAGTCATGCTGGCTACCTCCCTTGTTTCACAAAAGCATCTATCCCCTCTTTCTCAGTCCTCACCAAAGCTGCTCCCACAACCACCTCCTTCTGTCACTTTTGGCAGACGAGGCTGTGAAGAAAACAAGTGAAAAGAGCCATTCATATGCCTTGCCATTGCTATTCTTCTTGATGTCACCTTTGTGATTTCTCTTTCCCGTCTAGTCTGCCTGTCTACTTGCTGCATAAATGCTAGACACATTAATTTATCTGAGAATATAGAAAATATTCTCCAGTCTGCTGCATTCACTGGCCAAAGACTCCCACAGGAGAATTCCTACAGCAATATTCTCCTATGGGACAGAGCTCCAGCATTAGACAAGCATTTTGTTAATGGTGGCACACAGATATATGCAGGAGATTCTTTTAAACTATTATATTAAAGTCATGTTAGCTGAAAAGCCAAAGAAAATGGAAAACCAGGCAAATTTAAAGAAAATCCACTATTACAGCAGTGGATCAGAAAATATCTTCCCATCTTCCCACCTGTCCATAGAAATTAATATTTAAGTTTTTTTCTGGAGCAATTTGAAAAGCAAATATGGGCAAATAAGTATTGCCATCTGGATCCACTGTGTATGTTGAACTCCAGTAAAGATGGGTCCTTGACAGAAGAAATTGACAGTGCAAACTGACTAGGAGTAAAACCAGTATGCTCACAATTCCATTGTTATTTGACTGCAGCCCTTTTTAGAAAAATAAGCACAAGCCGTGCCAGACAGAAAGTGAGGGAATAGTGAGCTGCACTTCACAGCCACAGTGGAAGCCGATGTTCTCAATGTGCTGACCATAATCAAAGCCATCAGCCACTTCTCTAATGTATTCTTCCTGGCTCCAGCCATATCCATATTTACCAGATCAATCAAAATCTTCCTTTTATTTCCTTCTTTCCCCTTCAGTGGCTTGAAGAAAACAAAAGAGCAGCCAAAAATCTAATAATTTATAAAATGCATTTTTGTTCACCCCACATGATGAGATCACTCTGAGAGAGCCGTTCCAGTCTCCTGGCTGAAGATCCTGAGGGACAGGTGGGCTCAGGCCCTTTATAATTCAGTTCTTTCAGTCATCACTACATAATGAATCCATTTCACCAATCCCCTCTTTGTGTGTTTGTCTGCTGTAACAGAGGATGGGGATGTACACACCTGCATGAAGTGTGTGATCTACCCCACCACCTTAATGGTTAGTGCTCCTAATCCACAGGCCTGTCTGAAACTTGATACCGAAAAGCAACCTAAGGAGGTTAAGAGACCTCCAGAGCAAGAAGTGCATGGAATCCCGTGCTTTGGTGGCAGCACACGTTCCAAGAAGTCCAGCCTCACACAAGGAAGTTCAGTGGGCGTGCTGTAAAAAGGGCATTGGGAGCTGGAAGGTGGGAGGTCTCTCTCCCTAAACAGAAGAACAGACTTGCATGAGGAGGTGGCAATAAGACAGCCTTTTCAGAATACTTCCTTTTTTCCCCAACAACACTCTTACATGAACTCAGGAAACCTCCTAGTTCCTTATCTAAACAGACGACCACAAGTCCAGTCCTGTTTCCTGCAGGGTCGTTGTCAGCAGCTTCACAGGGCCAGTTCCTTGGAAACATCAGGAGCACGCATCTGAGCCCTTACCTGACCCACACATTATTAGGAGTTTCTCACATTTAAGATGTTCCTTCCACTACCCCAAAATATTTGCAGCAACATAAAAAATCTATTGCTATAGCATTTTTCATATGTAAATACGTATTTAAATACTTTTCATCCTTTAATTATACATATTGAAACTGATTTTCCATTTCAGACCCTCAGGCTTTTCAAACCAGCCTTGCTACTCTATGTTGTCTCTTCCCAAGCCATGCATTTTGGTATCTGATAATCTTGTGGGTGGTCTTAGGTAAACTGTTCTTTCTTTGTATGAATTTGCTTCTGCATCTCTAAGTTAGACTAATAATATTTACCAGATACACTATGCTTTTCCTCAAAGCACGGAAGAGATGCAAAGGGCTGTATTAAAATATAAAGCTCCTGCCTTTACACAAGGAATATTGCCCAAATTCTGTCATCAGAGCTGATTTTTGGGAGACTATCAGAGCAGAACCTGTTCAAATACCTTCAGATTGTTTCTATATTTGTGCAACACACTTTTTTTTTCCCCATTAGCAGCAATTTCTAAAACAGAGTTAGCTCTCTACTTGTTGGCGGTTGGCAGGAGCTCAGCATTCCAATGTAAACTGATCTTTTTTTGTCTGCCAATAATGCAGTATTAACAAATTTGTCTTGATATTTATCTGTTGTTATGTCTGTTGTTAGACTGTATGAAGAAAACAAAACTTGGAACACTGCAGCAACCATTGTTTTAAGGTATCTGATATGGCACTGAAGACTTTCCTTCAGGGATTACCAGGTTCATGGCAGTGGGGAATTATATAACGCAAGAAGCTCTCTTGCATGTTTTCCATCACTGGCCATTTCAAAACGCATCTTCTTTCACAGCCACAAGAGCTCAAATTTCATTTCTGCTCATTGGAAACCCAGTTTTGTCATGTTATTTCTGGTAGGTTTAGCATGAAATGAAGGGCTAGCTGAACCATCTGGTTAGAAATCCATATCACATCCAATATCTAAATTTTCACAGGAAGAGTATTTTGGGGGTTGTCTTTTAGTAATCGCAGTATCAAGTTTCCACGTATCAGTGCTGGACAAAAAAGCATGAAAAATGTCATGGTTTGTCCAACCACATGCTTACTGCTAAGAAAGACCCCACAGGAGTTGTGAATGGTCAGTTAGGCTAGGCTAAAAAGAAGCTGACTGAAACGAGCTGTGAATTTTCACAGTCAAATAACATGCACTTCATCTGAGAAAATATCCTGCAATACTTTTCTCAATTTTATGTTAGATAACAAACTATGCTTCTTCTAAAAAATGCAAACTAGTAATAATCTGCCAGATAATTGAGAGTCAGGATCTTATCCAAGATAACTAAAAAAGAGGCTTAGTTGAAGGCAGTGGCTTTATAGAAAATTCTCTAACTAGGACTTCAGAATTCAGTGTTCTTCCAAAATATCCAGTTCCTCTCTTCAAGAGTAACTGCAGCTCTCTTTCTTGCCTTCTTGTTTTGCTGCCAAATGCTGCAAGCATTTGTTTGTGGCAGGATTCTGCATGGTTTGCAAAAACAATAAGAGTGAGGAGAGAGGCACACAAAAGAAAAAGGTGACAGAGCATCAATTTATTACCTACAACTTGATCAGATCAGTGGGCTGGAACTGAAAAGAAATTGTGATTTTTATCCAGATTGATGACCATTTTGGTTGTAGTGTTGACGATGGGCAGAGAGTTAGTAATGGTTGTAACAGATGTGGCCTCCCCAATGCTGCACAAAAGGAGACCTCTTGCCTAAGCAGGAATAGTAATTATTGCCTGTTTTTCAAAACCTGCAGCCTGCAATTGAGTTGTCACAGTCTCCCAGACACCGCCACAGGCGCTGCAGATGGTAGCAGCTGACACACTTCGGGCACATCACTGTGAGCGTGAGTAAACCACACGATTTTAGCTACTTCCCCGATACCTAATGCATGGCAGGGAGTCAAAGAGAGATAGAAGCCTTTCAGGAGGAAATGTGGGCTCCGTGGAGCTGCAATGTGATTGAGGAGAATGTTCAAGTGAGAACACATCTGAAAGAAATTGCTCGCATGCAGTACAGCAGGGAACAATCAGCTTCTGTAACAAAACACTTGTTTCCACACTGAAGTATCCAAATTGTTTTTATATGAGACCCAAGTCAATACTGTTGCAGACTTTTTCTGTTTATTTTCAGTCCTTCATCTATTGGATTTGCTGAAGAACATTGCTTAAGTTGAGAGTGAATGCATTAACAAATACATCTAGCAGCCCATTACAAATTATCTGTACGCCACGGGAATAATAGGTTTGTGCAGCTGAGAAAAAGAAAACAATTGCAAATGTTCACTTGGAATTCACAACACTTTGAGCCAATTGGTTTCCTAAGTCTGATGGTAACATAAATCACAGCTTGAAGCTCACTGCAAGTAAAATTTAGTCAGTTTACCGAGAAACAAAAATGCAGTAAGTGTGACAGTGTACAATCTTTGAAAACAACTTGTTTAAAGTAATTTATGGTAGTGAGAAATTAACACCTGGTGCTGAATTTCTGACAGCAGCCGTGCAAGACTACATGAAGGGAAGATGAAAGTAAAAAAGACTCCATTAAAGTGTACTTCACCTTACTCCTTGTCCAATAACTTTGTGAATTAAATTGAGCCATTTATCCAAAACTGCTTACATTACTTCTGGGATATTATTCTGTTTTTATACAAACTTTGTATGAACAGTTCACTGCAGAAGAAATCAGAGATATCAAAATGTGAAAAAACGCACTGTGCTACGTATTTACACTTACACTTGTTTGGAGAAATGATTGTTTGACAAAAGCATATGACAGCTTCTGTTAATGCTGAGTCCAGATTCTGACATCACTGTGATATAAATAATATGCAAATAAACCAGGCACATGCATTTTGTAGTTTGTGTGAACTGAAGTATTCAAATGGAGGCAACAACCAAAGCTCTTACACCTCTACATAATCTTAATTGATATTCAATGCCTTGCAAGCTTTTCTATGTACAAAATTAGAAGTAATGCTTGTGCCTGATGAGTTTTCAGATGTTAAATATAAAAGGAAAGGGAATTTGGAAGGGTGAAGACTTTAACCAAGTTAGCCATCACTTCTGTGTGCCAATTCCCTCTTTTCCGGTTTTATCCAGTGTTTTCAGTCCTCTTTGGGTCAGTCAGTGTGACTAATAGACTCCCTTGATATCTCCATGCCATATATATATGCAAATGCATGGCCTACTCAAATTTCATGAAAATTCAAGAGGACTTCTAAGAAGTATTATAAAAAACATTGTGTCATGTTTTATATTGTCTTGCATTCTTACTAATCTAATGTAAATTAAAAGGATTTCCTGTATACAAAATCTGTATTGGATTAGTTTATCAAAAAAGTTGGTTAGAAAACAGATGGAAGTAGAAAATCAATATAATTGGTATACATATGAATTAGACACTGCATTACTGAGAAAACTGAGAAAACCCTAAGAGAGACAAAGTACCTCTGTGTTTAAATTTGACCTTTTTTTTTTTTCATACTTCAAGTTTCAGATTCTGGTCTCCAGCTGGAGTGTAAACGATCTCTGAGTCAAAGAATCTGCTCAGGACCAGGGTCCAAGTTTCCTGTCAGGAGTCCTTGCCTTG
Source organism: Hirundo rustica (assembly GCF_015227805.2). NCBI lineage: Eukaryota > Metazoa > Chordata > Aves > Passeriformes > Hirundinidae > Hirundo > Hirundo rustica. Next base: position 5,006,181 of record NC_053488.1, on the reverse strand, counting down.
GGCCACCAGGGACCTCACCTTCTCTGTTACAATTGTTCTGCTCTGCATAAAGAGCTACTTGCCCATGTATAAATAGGCTGAGTCCCCAGACTGCTGCCTCACTGATAGTGCGGGCTTCTTTCAGAACAAACGTTTAAAGAACAGTCCAACAAAAGGGTTTTTCTACTCTCACCATATTCTCATGAGGAGCAACAACAAAAAACCACACGCACAAAACCAAAAACAACAAAAAAAGCCAAAAACAACAAACCAAAACAATCTAAACAAAACAAACAAAACAAACAAAACCAAACAAAAAACCAAACAAACAAAAAAAACCCAAAAAAACACCTAACATCAGGTCTCTTCACCCCATGTAGTGTGTCACACATAGATTTTTTTTTTTTTTAATTCTCTTCAGTCATGCTGAATATGATATGCATTCATACTGATATGAAAGGAGGCTACCCAGGACTTCCATTTGCATTTGCAGTGGGAATTTTAATTAGCCTAAAGTGAATTGCTCAGGTTGGTATCAGGGTTTTGTCTCAGTCAAGCTCTGCATGTGATAGATGACTGTGAGACCCATAATGATCACATATTCCTAAACCTCAGGTTCAGGCTCCAGGAAAAAGTCAATTTCTTTCAAAATATGAAGAACAAACCATGTTTCCTTACAGTGGAAAAAATGTAGCACTTTATTCCATACGTGTACCTTTTTTGAATCGTACTCTGTCCATCATTTTAAAAAGCTTCGCTTCTTGGGAAATGGTTTATCCATGCCTGTATATCTGGATAATCCTATCTTTACATAGGCCTAGAGGATAAGCTTTCCTGGACTACATGCCTGTTCTTTCACACTCAGGTAAGCCAATAGGTTGAAATGCAGAATGATAAATAATGGCATGGTTTTGTTTGAAATGTGAATTGTAAGTTTTGTCTTTTATTCCATCAAACAGTCCTGACACAACAACACCACAGCAGGAGAGACAGGAACTGTGGTTTCCATTTCCCACCTTTTTGTAGTAGCCATAAATCTCAGTGTGATAATGAAGTCACTTTACACTTCAGGTGGGAATTTAGCGCTTGCTTTTTAATATCCTTTTGTCCATACTGTATATTCTATGACTTTAAGAGCTCTATCACAGATACACTAACGCAATTTAGATGGTGGTGGAAGACTTTCCTGGAATCAGTAGTTAAGCAAAAAGCTCTGTTCTCCTGCAGATGAAAACAGGGTGCAGCACAATCTTCACAGAGTTTTGGTGCAATAACAAGCTGGGGAGGTGGGATCTCCTGAGCTCAGCTCCTCAGAGGTCTTCCCATGAAGAGGTGTGACTAAGTCAGATAGATTCACAGACTTGAAAGAGCTGAAATTGAGCCTGACATCGTCCGCTGGAATAGAAAGCGCTTCCTGGAAAGTTGGGGATTTTTCAGCAATGCAACATTGTAAAACGAGACTTTTGTTCAGAAGGAAAAGGAAACATTTTCCTAGCTGACAAGGAATCAGTGTAGATACACTATCCATCCCAATCGAGGTAGCTGACTTACAAAGGGGTCAGACTTGAGTTTGAGAAATTTGGTGCTTCAGACAAACAACACTGAACCTAAACGCTGTTGTTATGGACCAACAACAGCGTTTAAGTTCAGGACTAAAGTGAGCAATTGTACCCTCCAAAACTGCCAGATCCTGACTTCTCAGGAAAGAGAGTCTTTTGAATGGAACAGAGATATTGTCCCTACCTGAAAAGCAGAGTGGGTACATTTTGGAAACTTCTCTAGTAATTTTCTTTGGGATTTCATAATATTAATGTGCAGATAATTGTACAGTCCTGAGATGGGTTTTCAGGAGCGACTTGGGCAGGGCTCCGGGTAAAGATCTCATGACTGGGCAGACAGTGCAGAGAGGAACAAGTTGTTTGGCAAGAGCAATGTTTAATCTTTTAGCAAGCTGCTTTGCCACCTTAATCATTGTTCTCTACTTAAAGAAAAATAAATTTGCTGTCTCGTTACTGATGTTGTCTCTAGGATGTGCTGGACTTTTATAGTGCATGTTGAGGAGGGAGAGTAGTATGTGACGTATTTCTGGATCAAAGTTCCTCACTACCAATTTTTGGGTTTCACACCAGTTCATTTCAAGTCTTCTGTGCTGATGCAATGAGTCCACCTTGTGTCCCATGTTTGATAACGTACTACAAACACATTTCTGAGAGAAAACCAGGCGGGGAGAAATTGAACAAAATTCATATCAGTGAGAGAACTTGGGAGTGTACAGAAGCTGCACGCTGTCTTGTGGTAGGAGCTTGCTCTCATGCTGCTTCCCTGCCAGCCAGCATCCCTTAGCAGAAAGATAAAGGATGAAGCCTGAGAGGCTCCCACCTCATTCTCTCTCACAGGCCATGGAAGCTCTTGACCTGTTGAGAAAGAATGTTTTTCTCTTCAAGGGACTCTAGCTTCTGTCCTCTGAGGAAGCTGAAATAAATTTGTGGGAAATGGTTGGTGCCTAGTAGGACACTGTTTATGAAGTGGCTGCTTTAATGAGTACCCCCAGGAATTTGCTGTTCTGTTAATATACTGTTAATGGATTAGCCCATTCCAAACAGCTTGAGGGGGCAGAAGATGCTGTGAACAGTAACTTTGCAGTACACAAGATTATCTAGAATAACAGCACATGGGATATGATTAGTTTGAACAAACTGTGGGGTAAAGAGAGACTCCATGAACAGAGAATCAGAACAACCCCCACCAACTGCCAGTGTGGGGGATTTTATCCACAGTGAAAGACAGATAACTGAAGGTTGTTTATCTTCCATCAGAAGAGCAGCATGCCTCCCTTGTGTATGAAGAATAAGAACTAATAACCAAAGCAATTACAGATGGTCAGTAGATGGGTCGGAAGTTCACCTTCTAATTCACCCTGCAGCGACTCAGTCATGAGCCTACACATAGTGTTTTTACCAAAAGCCCTTCAGCTTGCTTTAACTCATCTGTTTCAATTTCTGCTCGTGTTAAAGGCTGTTTCCATGTCAAAGGTTCAGCTGTAGAGTTTCACTGTTGAGCCTCAGTAGTGTCAGCGTGGATCATCCAGTGATGCCATTCTGGGCCCCAGCGGGGAATTGCCTGTAAGCATATCCAATAATTTCTAATTTTCTCACCTTTCCCTTTCCATAAAATGCTTTATTTTTCTCTTTTACAACTTTCTCTTACTGTTTCCTTTCTTCTTTTCTTAAGGAGGAAAATGAACGTAAATGAAAAACAACTTTGGAGCAACCTTCTACTGAACTTACTCTTGTAAACTGAAGAGAACTATTTCTTGGCATACTGTCAGGAGCATTGAGACTACCATGCTACGATTAGCTGGAATATAACAGCTTAAATGGCATCCAAGATCCAGTTGCTGTTGGAAATGTAACACCGTAAATGATGTTAGCATAGCATCAGGACACAAACCCGTGTCTCTTTGATTAGATTTCAGGCACTGCCACCTGAAATATGGACCATATCACATATCATCTATTTCTAAATCTAACTACCAGCTGTAACTGAAAGTTTGCTTAGGTACCTAACAATATTTTTTCTTCCAGAAGAGATTCAATGAGTTAAAAGTAATGGAAAATAACAAGTGACCTGCCCATTCCACCTGGATTCAATTGTTTCTAATCAATTGTTTTGGGTGGAAATTGCTCAGTTATGGGCATTCGGTATGAGATGACTTATGTCCTTTAGATAGACTCAAGTTCTGACTCTGGGGACAGAGATCTGTTGAAGTAAGATCTGACATTTTGCCCTAGAAGTGTAAAGGAGTTTTTGAAACTACAAATGATTTTATTTGAAATGTTCTCAGCTTCCTCAGCACAGATGGGTCTCACTAAGAACAGAGCCAAAGCAGGCTGCTGGTGTAACTCATCTTTTTTTAATACAAATCCAGGTGACTTTTCATTTTCCTTTCACTCACCAAGTTTTCTGTCAGACAGCATGGTTTCTGCAGTTGCTTGGTGTGGCTGCTGAAACTGCAGTGACTAGGAGTGAGCCTTACCCATTTTCTAATTTACAGGCAATATCCCTTTGAATGCATAAACTCCAGCAGGAGTCAAAGAGAAGCCCAAGAAGTGCTTCCAGTGAAAGAGCTTTCACTGCTGAATGCACAGCTTCCTGCTCAGCCTCAGCCCTTACCAGCTGTGATTTCAGGAGCTGGGAAAAGAACGTGACCCCAGGAGAACAGGAGGGCAAAGTCCACTGCCTTTTCCACTACAATCAGAGTGAAAGACAAGAGATGAAACAAACCTTGCTTCACCTACGTATGTAGCTCAGATAAAAGCTCTACCCAGGAGACTGAAAGCAACAGCATGCAGCTGTTTCACAGCTCAGTGAAACTTAAAAGGTTTTCTTGTACAGTTTGACCGTTTTTCTATTGTGCAGCCAAACTGTAAGTACCTCTTGAGCATAGAGAATAAGCTGGATACTGCATGCACACAATCTCTGTAAACCTTCTCTTACAAAAGGAAACGTCGCAGTAATATCCTTGTGGGTCTGGGTTTCAAATTTCAGACATAGCCACTTTTAAGAAAAAAAGATAAGTAAAACATTTTTTTTTTTAACTCCTCTCTCTCCCACTACCTACCCTTAAAAGAATTTGCTCGGAGCTTTGTGAAAATCATTATGCTTTTACATTTGTTCTAGTCATTCACTCCTAGGGAAGAGAACACTTTATCATAGGCCAGACCCCATTTTTTCTGGAGTTCACGCTCTGTCTGCCATTTCTGCCAATGACTGGGTCGAAATGCTGTGTATTGGCTGCTCACAGAAGTCAGAGTATTCTCTTCCTGCCTTTTGAAGGCTTTTTAAGCAGCCTGAACATTAGCCTTGTGACATCTGAGCCTTATGATATGTTATTTTAACAAATGTTTTTCAAGGGCTTTAAATTCTTCAGGGCTGTACATCCCATCTGCAGTCGCACATCTTCTCTTTATGACCTGACCTCTGTCCCCATTTCTGCCTGCTGGTTGCCGCTCCCTGCAGCAACTGGGAGTTACTGGCCCCTCTCTTTGTGCCCATCCAACAAGCTGATGCCATTAAATAACCCCTCAACCCTTCAGCCCATGCCAGCTGGATTAACACAAATCTACCTGCTTGTGTCAAGTGCCATGCCCGTGGGTGTTCCTGTGGGCAGAGCTGATCCTGCAGCTTGGCCAGCTGCTCCGAGAAGGGCAGGAGAAGAGGGGACCCAGGGTTCACTGCCCCCCTTGAGCACAGCCTCCTGCTCCTCCCACGCTCTCCAGGGAGGGGTGTCTGGCTTAGAATCTCTGCTCAAACACCTAGCATATGTGGGCTTGTGTAGGGGAGGGCTAAATGGCAAATTGTGCCCTCTCCAGTTTCATTTCACATGGAAACTAAAGAGGACTGCAGATTGCACTCAACTAGCAGGAAAGCCTGCCCTTTTATGAGTGCTAATCCCTCCCTGTGCAGTCCTCCCAGATTTCCTTACCTACATCCTCTCTGTATCTTTTCAGTGCCCAGCACCACCACTACAATTTCTCATACCCTACAGAGCAATTATAACCCCTAATAATTACAGGTACGGGAGTAGTTTTTCCTAAGGCAAAGAGAAAGCAAGGATGGCAGCTCACCAGCAATCTGTGTGAAAGAATTCTGTATACGGTGCAAAATGCATTAACAAGCTCAGTGCTGCATCTGGGAGAGAAGCTTCCTTTATGTTGGAGAACACTTTCATCCTTACAAAATGTACATAATGCCAGATGATTTCTATCCATGGTCGATCCAAATATACAGACACATGCATATTCATACCCCTGGAGATACTCTTAGTGCACCTTCCATCGAAGAAGTCCTGGGTAAAAATAATGCACCAAAGTTCCTCAGGGGCTGACTGTGTCATCCCAACTCCCCTCATAACTGAGTGCACACAGTTTTGGGGATGTTCTCCCCAGACAGCTCTGTTTCGATGCAGTAACTCTTTTGTGTACACAAGAGATATTATTTAACATATACAAACTGAATGTTGACCATGGTCACGCACAACATACAGACCCTGCTAATTCTGTATAGAAGCAGTGTGGACAGGAAGTGCAAGCAAAAACATGTCCATGCACAGAGTTTGAGAGATGATAGGTCGTGTTTATACAGTGTCAGGCTCATTCTCTCTGAGGATGTCTTTGCCAGTTGTCTTTAGAGTTACACTTCTGTTTCAGTCCTCAAATCTAAAATACTTGGTAAAGCCTATGTCTTGGTTTTGAAACAACAGCCTATAAAAAGACAAAATAAAATATGTCCTTCACAATACAGATTAAAGTGAAGCTGTGCCTAGCAGGGCAAGTTTTATTTTCTGCAAGTGCTGCATGGATAGGGCATATAGCAGTCATATGAGATAATAGGAAGGTACCTTTTTCCATTGAGGCTATGGAGTACATAGGGTTTCTACTCATTTATGTTCTGAAAATCTAGGCCACTTATTCCATGCTGCAGTTTATTGTATTTAGGATAATATTGCCCTGAAATGGGCAGTTAATTACACAACTTCCTGTTTTAAATTCCACGGTAACTCTTCTCCTGCCAAAAGTGGATTGCTTTTAATAGAATTCTGCCCCTTTTTGGTGATATGTCATTGTGAATACTCCATTCCCATCCTTATTACTCGTGTTCTGTGTCAAGGGACTACAAGCTCATGGGGTGAAACCCAGCCTGTGATAAAGCTGAGGGCAAGCCTCCCAGGCATTCAGGAAGGCTGTGTTCCCACCAGGGTTGTTGCATTCCCACCACACACTTCTGCTAATGAGGCAGAATTTCTAATTGCACTGGAAGGGGAACCCTAAAACAGTCACATCATTTTTCCTCAAAGCAAAAAGTCCTGGTTCTATCCTTTGATTCTCACAGTCTCTCCTGCACTTTTAACCTCTGGCTCTAGTCATGCAGCATCCATCAGGAGATGCCTCCCCCAGGACATCACTGGGGCAGCCAACAACCCTCTACCCACCGCTGCCTAAACTCGTAACAGGTAAAGAGAATTCCTCCTGTGGAATACGTGAAGGATGCAGACCTGACTGCACAAACTTCACTGTCACCCTTTTTTGTTGTTGCTCCTGTCTGCTTTTATGCTGGATAGTTCCCCTTTAAACTTGGGGGCAATGCCTGTGGGCGTAATCTGACAGGCTTGAAGATCCAAAACACGCCTCCAATGAATTTTCTACAGGGTTCATATTCTTTGTTTTCCTGATTGGTTTAATGTGCTTTTGTTGTGAATTTCAAATGCTTTTGTAGGAAGCACAGTAGGTACCATGGATAAGACTAAAGGCAGATGGATTTCTTTGTGAAATGTAGCAAGAACTCATGTAAAAAGAAAAGCACATGTAAATATGTATCGACACATATTTATATGGTACAAGATAGCTTATTCTATGTATCATAGAAACACAATGCAATAAGATTGTAAGTGTAGAATATTTACATGCATATACACACTGTGTGCTTAAAAAAATTTTGCTATCACACTGGAAAATACTGTTTGAAGAATTCCCTACCAGTGTAAAACATCTGCTACAAAACCTTTTCACAAGCAGATTTTTGTAGCTTTATCATGTTAAACATACAAATTAATGATACCTTCTTTTTTCTTTTTCCCAGAAAACAAAAGTAAAAAGGAAGGGGTGTTCTCATCTTTCCAATTAAAATATTTTATACTCTATATTTGAAATACTATACCTCATATGAGCTCTTCTCCTTCATAACTGGTACTGCTAGTCAGACAAGGTATCTTCTGCATGACAGAATTGAAAACCACTCTAGCAAAACCCCTTATTGGAAGGAATATGCTGCAAAACCTTAAGATATGAAATAGAAGTAAGACCAGAAAGGAAATGTTTAGCAGTCAGTATAGCAATTAGAAAGAAAGAGTTTGAGAAATGTTCAGAAACATCAGTACACATCAGAAAGTGTGGAAACACATCCTAAGAAGTAATTGTCTCAGAGACAGCACCAGAAAATATGTCCCTGTCTTCACGTAGTAATTTTCCTAGTTTTGGGCCAATAAAATACTGTAAGCATTGTTCATGGACCACCATCTCTTTGTTACAACCCTTGACCAAAAAAATGTTCAGAATGGAAGAGAAAACACTGCTGAGGATCTTGAGGGCTGCTCAACACCCACACTACACAGCGTGGGAACAGCTGCTATGAGGCAACCAAACACTCAGCTGCCACAGTATTTGATTCACCTGTTACCTGAACGCTGTGCAATGGAAAATAAAGCCTCATAAGCCCTGTTCTCCCTGGAGACCCACAGTTATTTTACTTACTATGGGCTGTGGGCAGTTATGTGGGAGTATTAGAGACAACCATAACAAACCCAGAGTGCCTATCTCTCCTGCTCCCCCACAGCAATATCATAAGTGGCATTTGAGAGGGGAAAAGCCAACATCCCACCGCCCATCTGTGTGGGAAAGGAGGTGGTCAAGGGCTGGTCATTACTAGACAAAGCTGGATGTGTTTACACTGCAGCCTTCAACATACTCATTCCAGCATCACACAGATCAAAGCAAAGGGTATTATTATATATTTGCGTAGCCCCAACAGTGCGCTAGGCCACTTAATCTGCCATCTGAGGCTGTTCCCTCTGCTGGGATATTTCAGGCAGGGTTTCCCATTCATCACACTGCTCCCACTCTGGGGCTGGAGCACGAGGTCAGCTGTCATTGGCTCTGTCATGCTCAAAGGCTGCAGCGCTCTGGTAATTAGGGCTGTTAGACGGGAGGGCCTCCCTTCCTGCTATTTGATGTAGAGTAGGTGCAGATTAAAGATTTATAGTTTCACTTCAAATACAGGACTTGTCTTGGCAACTTAATTGTGTTTGCAGAGAAGTTCTGGACCCTTTCTCTTGCCAAGTCATTAGAGAAAGGCCCCACATCTTGGATCTACCAGGAAGCTGTTTGGATTAAAGAAAAAACCAAAGGGACTCGGCATTAGTGCTGATAGAAGCAATAAATATTTGCTTTTACTTTTGCCTGTAGTAAATATGTTGCTTAAAATAGTACATTTAATACTTTGAGACTGAAGTAGGTATATGTTTTCCTTTCTTTCCTGTGTCTATATTCATCTCTCTACTCAGAATTTCATTTTTATAGCATCCTCGTTAAAATCAGTTACTAGTAAAGAGAACAGCTAGACAGAACAAGATTCTAAAACTAGAAAATTGTTTCTTTAATAAAAATGTGATTAAAAATAACAAAGTACGGTTTGATTCTGTGAGCAAAATTGCTTCTACAGTTGTTTTATTACATAAAGTCTTTGCAACACTCCACGTTTATCAAAAATATATTCCTTGTACCCGTCTACTAAGCGGTAAACATCGGGAAAATTCCCTAAGAGAAAATTCCCACGGGGAAAATTCCCTAAAAGTCAGGAATCACTCGAGGCGCGTGCAGCTTGGTGTGCAGTGTTTGAGTTCACACAGGTTGCTCTGATCATCATCCCTGGCTCCTGGCAGCAGCTGCCGACAGAGGCAGGCTATCGCCCTCTGCACAGGCAGGCACGCTCCGGCCAGCGGATTACGGGATAGAGGGAGGCGGGAAATCCCTTGGCGCAGAAGAACCTCTCTTCTACGTCTGCATCTGGGAGAGGTGATAGATGGTCAGGTGGCTGGAGACAACACACCTGGTCCATTGTCTGGTTCCCTTTATTCGGCATGGGATCTGCAGAAACATGGCAAGTTCGGGATCTGGGGCCTCACTCCGTCTCTCTTTGGTATGACTCTTCATGCAAACTGGCCCTTTAAAACAAAGGAAACTCAGCTTGTGGGAATTTTTTTTTAAAGCTTCCTAAAAAGCACTAGGCTTCTCCATTTATGTGCCTGTCATTACAGAGCACCTGAGGATTTTACAACCATTGCTGCAATTTTCCTGGTAAAAAGAGCTGAATCACAGATTTAAAGACTGGCATTTAAAAAGACGTTTCAGCCCCCAAAGCAGCAGATACTTTCCTGGTGGTCCAGAAGTCTTTATCCAGGCATTTTTCTCAGCATAGGTGAGTATCTTCAAGCCCATAAAAGTTGCTATACAGAGTCCTGTGGGAAGCAGAACAAAGAATTTAATCCCAATTTCGTCAGTTCCCAACATCCAGCATTTTCTCCACGTATGCACACTGCCAGCAAGGTGAGGCTCAGGGCACGGGGTGCACTCCCTTGCAGGTGGTCTCCAAAAGGAAGAGCAGAGGCAGCAAGGTGATGCAAGGTCTCAACAGCATTGTTGAGAAGAAGTGCAAATGAGGGCTCCAGGGAAGAGAGGAAATGTCACCTCCCCAGGACCCCCAGCTCCTACCGCATTTGGGCAGTGGTGCATCTCCTCTGATCCCAGCAGGCCTGTGGCTGTGGAAAACATTCAAAATAGCATGAAGGAAGGACAGGCACCACAGGCAGGCAACTGGAAAAGCTGAAAGCAGCTGGATTTACACTGGAAAAGAGGTTTGCTAGTTGGGGTTTCCTTTAGGCAGTTTGTCCAGCAAGCACCAGGACTGTGCAGCCTGGGTCTCGTCTTGAGTTCTCGCCTGAGATCCCAACCCGTGGCCGTCTCCCACGGGACCAAGAGCCGCTCCCACCCACCCCAGGCAGAGCTGAGCCATGAGAGTCCTCGGCACCAGCACCCAAAGGCCTTCAGGGAGAGGTGGGTGCCTTTCTAAGGGTTAGCAGAGGCTGAAAGGGCAGCAGTGTTATTTGCTGGACAGCGACTGTGCACCCCAGCAGAAGAAAGATGTGCCCTCTTGCTCACCAGATCTGTGAATAATTCTCTCTTGTCACCTCTGCAACAGATTAACATCATCACTTTTACCAGATGGTGGTGCAAACTTCTCCATACAGAATCTAGATTCAGGCTGTGTATTGATGCAACAACAGGGTGTCTTTCAATAAGGAAGGGGTTTTACCTCATGGCCAAGCACATACACAACAGGTTGTCACCTCTTCAGGATGCAGCCTGAGGAGGAGATTTATTCACTTTTTGCACAAAAAAAAAAGGGGCAGCTCTTTATTCAGAGGCTTACCAGCTGAATATCATTTGGGCCAAGGCTATCCAGCAGTGTTTACATCAGGCAAAAACACCGGGTCTACTTTTGTGGGGGTTTTTTTAACCTCGAAATTTCTTTTAATTCATGAACAATATAGATCTTACTCACATCCTAGCTGGGTAGAGAATCTAACTTTCTTCTGCATTTACTTGTATTCCTAACAGTCTGGCAACACACGCTGATTGTACACACATGGTTGCAGGATATGACTTTATAAAGCAGGGAGTTCTACAGCCCGTGGTTTTAGTGTGTATTTAACTGCAGTTTAACAGCAGAGCAGAGATGCTCATGTCACCACGTGCCGATGCTCCTGCTTCAGAGAGCACTGCAGAAACAAGTGAGAGCCATCCAAGAAAAGATTTGGCCCGCGTGTTTAAAAAGGACTCCAATTCCTTTAATGAGACAAGGCTGACAGAACAAGAAGCACATTCCCAGAGTAAAGGGGAGAAATGTCTGTAGGAGATGGAAATTTTCACAGTTTTGAAAGTTTTCTCATTAGGGGGATTTGTGCTTTCTGCAGCAGGAAAGGAGGACTGGGAAGACAACTTTTCACCACCTCTGAAAACCTGGACAATTTTTCTTTAAATACGTAAATGTAGATTTAGGAGTTTAACACTAACTGTTGAGATATGTAGATGCTGGCCAGTAACAATGACATATTTTCCCAACTGAATCTTAAATCTATCTCTCTTTGTTATAGCCTCATAAAATGACAAGCATGATAGATGGTCCTTTAGCACATCCCTTTGTGTTCCTGTAGTCAGTTGTCATCTATCTGTTATTCTCCACATCATTTATTGTATGTGTAACCCTCTCCTGAGCTCTAGAGGAGATCCCAGACAATTCTAGCTCCACAGATGTGCGATTTTGGCAGGACGTCTCAGCTGCTGCTCCTCAGAAATAATCCTGCCCTGGCAGAGGGATGAAAAGTTGCAGCAGATCCTTTCTAATTAGCTGTGAATGCTGGAGGAAGAAGTCCTTCCACGGTGTTGCCGTTGCACTGAAGGACCCTGCTCTCTGGAAGATGTCAGAGATAAAAAATCATACTGAATCAGATGCAAATAATTCAGAGTTATGTTTGAAAAGTGAATTTCAAATTACTAATATGCATCTTGACTGCTCTTTAGCAGAGTACACTAACGTGAACTCTGAGCTGCCACAACAAGGCTATTATCAACTTCAAACCTGTTAATTTGAAGCTACCTCAGACTCACTGCACCACCCCTCTCTTCTTGTCTAAATAACTTTCCAAAAGGCATGGTATCATACTCTCTTTATTTCATCTGTTTTGATCAAATACATGCACAAAAGTTAAATTAAATTTTATTAATTTTACATTAATAAACCTTCAAAGCTCTTCAGTTGAGTACTTTAACAATCAGTGTCCCCGGAGCCCTGGGACAGTAGCAAACAGCAGAAAACCATGAGATAAATATGTGAACATTTTTGACGTTGTCACACCATATACCCTTGCGTATCTTTCTGAATTCCCCACACACTCTGAATCAGGCCAGCCATTTGCATCTTGAAAGTATAGCAAATAATACACCAGAAGACAAAATGAAGTAGTCTAATAATGCTGCTGTCAGGAATGTTTTTCTACCAGACTGCATCTAAATCAGGTCTGACTATATTTGTATGGACAACTTATTTCTTTATTGGAGATAGGGCAATTCTCACATTATGGAGCACTGTCATTTAAAATACAATTTTGATTAATATCACTCAAAAATTAAATATTGAGATAGTTCAGTTCCTTCCTTCAAATCACCTGGGGAAGTGACAGACAACATGTATAAACTCTTGGAATGGAAAATGAAAAAATACCCCAGAGCATTATTATTCCTCACTACTTCCTGAAATCCCTTCCTCAAAACCTCCAAACTAAAAACACTGTGGATTTATGTTTTACCGAGAGGTCCACAGGTTTCTCAGACTGTTTACCCAGTTTTGTGAGGAAGTGAGGGATTAGAGGGAACTACACAAACAGGTCAGCCAAGGTTCATGTCTTGAGTTAGCTGTAAGTTGATGGTGACATTTTCCAGATATTTATGGGGAGTTCATCTTGGGAGATGTTCATTTTATGGACACAATGTGGAATTTTCTGGAGCAGGTATGGCCGGTGCCATGTGCATCCTTGCGGAGTAGAAAAACTCTTCTGCCCCACCAGCTTTTTCAAAGGTGTCTGAAACATGGAGGAGGGACACTGTGCTCTCTAAGTCAGAGAAGATAAAGCTGAGATGTGCTGTTTGTCCCAGGTTCATAAAGCGATGTAAGAAGGCAATGGAAGTCTTTTTCCTTCCTCTCCACACCAGGAAACTGGAGATTCTTGCTAGCAGGAGGTGGACTACACCTGTACAGAGTCAGCCCTGAGGCAGGGAAGTGCAGAGCCTTAACACTTTCAGTAAGGGAGGTCCACGTTTTCAGTGCAGGCTGGTACTATTCCTTACAAAGACCTGGAAAGAATTAATGATGCCTTCTGCTGTCAGACAGTGTCACAGTAAATATTAAGGTTTGTGTCAGCAGCGGTGCAGGTAAGAGACTTCCTACATGCTTGCAACTCTAAATCTTTTGTTACTCTTTAAAAGGCCAAATGGTCAGTTTATGCAATTACCTATTTGTTCCTAATAAAAAGCCAGAATTGTGCGTGTTGCTTTAAAAGTAATTTTTTAAAGGGTCAGGCCTGTGCCTTCCAGTCTGGGTTGGACATGGCACAGCAAAGGGGATGGTAATAACCCAGTTGTGAGTGAGGGATGGGAAGGTGAGGACTAGAAGAGTGAGAAATCATTCAAGACCTTTTTTGCATATACTGGTTTCCATTCTCAGGAGTCATTTTGAGTGGATGTTTAAATGAAGATATTTTAAGCAGGACAGTGCTCTGTGGACATGAACCAGTTCAGCACTAGCTGGAAAATTATTGTCACAGTTGTTGCAAATGCTGGATTTCAGTGCATTCAGATGTAATATTCTTTGAAAGAGAGGATCAGTTTTCCCTTGTTGAATATGTTATTGCTGCTTCCTACAGCTGTTCATAACTGTTTCCAAAAACGATAACCACTCTGGCCAGCCCTCACTTTGCTATCATTCTTTTTAATAATGTTGAGAAAAATCATGTAGGTAGATTTTCAGATTACCACTGCTCTATTTCTCTGTCTTCTGCACCCACAGAGGATGTGCCTCTCTTAGCTGCTGGGTAGCAGTAAATTCTTTGAGGAAACTTCACAGATATTTGGTTTAGCTGGGAGCACAATGGGATGCAGACTCAGCTGACACTGGAGGTTTTACTCTTCAACACATAGAAAGATACAAGGTCCTCCAGCTTCCTGTGATTTTTATTGCAATATCTACAGGCATAGCTCTGTAATCTAAGTGTAAACTCGTATTGAATGGGCGATGTTGAAAGGAATCCATTCTTGTCTATCTGTTAGAACAAGGAAGATTTCATACTGACGTGAGCCCAGGAATGTCTTACAGTTAGCAATATTCCAGGTGACAGCAAAGTACAGAGTTTGCCATTCAGCACAGGGAGCACCAGTACATCAAGGAGGAAATGCTGCTGTCTGACAATAACAGGTTAATTCTTCTCAGCTGGACATGCCTGCAGCAATATTATATTCTCTCTCTTTCAAAGGACTCTTAATTTTCTTTTTCCTTTTCAACGTGTGTCTGGCCATTTGGTACCCACACAATTTTACAACTTTGAGAGAAGGAGCAAAATGTTTTTATTTTAATAACTGTCTGGAGAGAGAAGTAAAGGGCTTAAATTATTCTGGCCATAGGCTGCTGTCACATTGTCATGTGAGAACAAAATTTTAAAATGTGGATGTTAGCACTGGGGTGTTCAAATCCTCAGTCAGGGCAACAGCATTTCAGAAAAGAAAAAAAAAAAAAGTATTTAAAAAAGTGATTTGTACAAGCATGTCATTGGCTTAAGTTGCAGTGTCTGTTTAATTGAATCAGTTCAGCTGAAACCTTTTGAAGTCTGGAAATCACTACCATAAATTCTTTACTGTAGTTAGGACAGGATAGCCGTAACAGGTTTTGGGAACCCTTCCTAGCCCTCCTTTTATCTTCATTGCTCCTTTTGGGTTAAAAAAAAAAAAAAAAAAAAAAAAAAGGCAGAAACAGTATCGCTGATTTTTAATTTTTTTTTTCCCAATGACTACACTGCAAAAAGAGGGATGTCTCTAGCCAGAATAAACTGTAGTACCAGCGTGAAATTCCATTACCCACTTAGATACTCAGCTCTTTGAAAGGCTGTGGCTGTAAAATGCAAAAGCTGTACTTGCCTTTCACACACAAAGATGCTCTACTTTTTCACACACCAAGATGCTTTACAGTACTTCTTCCCAGCTTCTTTCTTGCATATACTCAGCATCTAAAAGCCCTTAACAGTTTGCAGAAACAAAAAGCATTAACTCAATGCACTGTGCTTCTAAGAGAACACAGGGTTATCTCACTCCCCAAACTTTCTGTCTGTGACTGCTGATACCCTAATTCTAAGACAAAAGGTCTACCTACAGAGGATAAGGTGGAAATCTCAGAGAGCTGCTCGGAGAGATCACAGAGCTACTACAGTGCTGTTGTCCTGAGGGTGGAAAAGTTGAAGGAATCAGTCAGAGATGGATCCTGCCCATCAACTAAGGGATCAACAGAGGGACCGCGTACTGTGGGATGCTGTGCCAGTGACATTACGTGGGAATCTCTTGGCTCACTTTGTTTGTACTGATGTCTCCTGGTACAGAGATCCACACCTGGGATCCATCGGAGGTTTGATTGAGAGGTGCTTTAAAATCAGTGAAAATCTGGAAAGTACAATCAGTGGAGTCATAAGTGTCTCTCTGAGCAATGTCTGTAAGCTGAACCAGGGCAGTTTTAACTTCTGTAAATTCAGAAATACGACTTGCTAAGAGTATCTGGAGTTTTTGTATCTGATGAGCCATGAGGAAGACATTTCTAGCCTTAACAATGGTGGAGAAGCAGTAAGAAAAATAATTTAATAATAGAGATTCCGTGCATGGTATCGCTCTTCTGGACCCAAACAAATGGTGCTGAGGCTTAATTACCTTCTCTCCTGAAGTTTGACAGAGTTCAGGTAAGTGGATTTGAGACAAAGTGTTTACAAGAGAGCTTTGCTGGTCCACACAAAAGGATTATTGGAGATATACATATTCACCTGCCTGGGGACAAGGAAATTTTGTGAACTCAAATGCCCCCTTTCTGGTTGGGCTTTTGCAAGGGTCACCTTGCAAAGCTATTGCCTTCAGTTTTTCAAACCTTTTGTCCTATGTGTAATGAAATCTAGTTTCAAGAGGGAATTCAAATGGTTGAGGATTTTTAAAATGGGTTCATTTGGGAAAAAATATGCTTTCATTTTAGTTATGGCAGGAAATACTTCTTTCTGCATGGGCTTCTGGCTCTGTGGGCTACGACTCTCTGGGCTGAGCATAAGCAAGGATCTTTTGTTACTTTTAAACTGTCAAGAGTTCCTCCCATCTGGCAATCAGGAAAGTGCAGAACAAAGGGGTGTTTCCAACAAATGCCAGCTTCAGCAAAAGCTTTTAGGTTTCCAACCAGCTTTGAGTCGGCATAATAAAGCAAAAGGAATGGAAGGGGAAAAAAAAAAAAAATGAACATGTGAAGAGCTGTGCTGCATAAACAGTTTGTTGTTGATGTGCATTCCACTGCTGGACTTAGGGCTCTTTTAACTTGTTCTGATGCAATAAAAGTTTAACATCCAGGCTTCATGTGCCAGCTGATAAATGATGGGGGCCAAATTAAAACCAATTTTGTTCTCTTGAAACAACACTGTGTCAGGAGTCTGTCAATTAGTTGCCAGCAGAGAACATGGTCATTATATGAGTACCTCCTGGCTATAAAAATTGTCCAGATAGTCTATAAGAGATCTGGGTTTAGAGAACTGCTGGTAGGAGGTTGATCTCAAAGTTCATTAGGCTGAAACTTGGCAGACCAATTCTCAGACCAGATGTGCACCTTTTATTAAAAAAAAGAAAGAAAGAAAGAAAGAAAGAAAAAAGTATCAATCTTTTCAAGCACCTTTGATCTACAACTTGGCAAACAGTTCACAGTTTTCAAAGTTTCATGTGGATGCTTTTATTCCAAACTTTAGGTTAACAATGGTTTCCTTGGGGCGGGGGGGGGGGGGGGGGGGGGGGGGGGGGAAGAAATAAGGAAAAAAAAAAAGGAAAAAAAGGAAAAAAAAGGAAAAAAAAAAGAAAAAAGAGAAAAAGGTGCCTCTAGTGCCTCTATCATAGGCAAAGCCTCCAAGATAGCTGTATTGGAGTCCTAAATGTTCCCCCTTCCCCCTCCTCAAATATTGCTTACAAATGGCAGATAACAAAAATGTATTATCATGCCTAGTAGACTTGTTGCCATGCTTCGGTGCCAAATTGAAACCATGCCACCCAATAACAAACCTTGACCTGCAGTGTAATTGTTCCATTTTTCACGGTCTCCCTCTCTGCCCTAGCCATTTCAAATTGCACTGACCTGCCACCCACTATTCCAGACAAGTTACCAGCCAGGAGTCCAGCTTTTAAATGAAACAGAGTTTTAACTTCAAAATGGCATGAGGAATTTAACTGCTTCAAGATGTACCACGTTTTGCTAACCAAAGCCTGTAGCGCTACCTAATAGACGACATCCCCATGGAAATGTCAGCAAATGCTACTGCAGTGCAGAAATAGCAGAAGCTGACTGCAGCAGGAGGGGGAATGAGAACGGGGGGAAGATTATAGAGGTACTGGTGAGCTTCAGTGCGGAGAGTTTTCAAAACAGGTCTGCAAATGCAGCTAGATTTTCACCAAATCACGTCAGATACATACCCAGAGGATTTTGAAGACTGAACAGTATAATTGTCAGCACAAAGTAAAAAGGCGCTGGATAATTAAAATCTAGTTTTAGTGGGCAGCTAGTCTTATAAAGCAGTAGTGAGTAAGCCTCAGCAGGGACAAAATTTCATGCCAGCTTCTGAAACCAGCGATTTCCTACAGTCCTCCTGATAGTTTTGGAGGACCCTCTTTGTGCATAGACCTGGATAAAAGCAAAGGTGTGCGAGGGTTTTTGCTTCTTTTCTTCTCTGCCAAAGTCAGGATGTCTAACACGGGAAATGAAGATGTCAAGTTCGGACTTTGAATGTTTATTATATCTTATCTATTTACAGAATTTACAGGTTCACACACTGCGAGTTCTTAGAAAACAAAGGTAAAATGGAGAGCTTCTGCCTCTTTCCAAGGTTACTTAAGTGATAATCCCCCAATAACGAGGTGACACCTCTGTTATTTATACTTGTTTGACCCAATAATGACCATCCAAGGCCCGCAATGCGGACCTTTTTCACCCAGTGACAGAAAATCACCTAAACCCATTAAGAAGGAAGAAGAAGGACAAGAAGGACTTAGACAACACCCCAAATCCTCCATCTTGACCCATATGTATTACTATATACTAAACCCTTAAATCTAAGCTCCTAGCCTTCCAACAAAGGTGCTGCAAACACTCTCCACAGGACCCTAGCTCCTTCAGATACACAAATGTCCAGTTTCTAATTCCAGTACTGCTTAGGATATTCTCATCCACGTCTGGATACCCTGAAAATAGAATGATATGCCTTTCTCTGCAGGCATCCTGGGGCAGAGATTTGTGCCAGGGAGACCCTGTGGCAGAGGAAGGTGCTGGCTGGCCCCAGATACTCCCTAATGCAGACACAGCATGCCCTTACACAGGTTTAGTGCAGAGCAGACACATGGTCTGACCTTAGCAGAGCAAGCAGTGCCACTGTGGCCAGCCCAAGGAAGGCTGCTGCCCTGCCTAAGAGGAGGATGTGTGACTGTGGGATGCTAGGGAGTTTTTAATTCAGCCTGCTGGGCTGGGAGGATGAGCCCATCCGAGCTCTTGGGGCCTCCCTGGGGCTGGTGATGGCATGAGAGTGGACGCTGGCTCTCCGAGCAGTGCAGCTCTCTGGGTTCTCGTGCTACCCTAAGGTAGAACAGTGTCATTTGAGAGGAAAAGCACCTGTTACTCCCAGCTGAAGTCTGTTTGGCTGAGCCAGAGACTCCTTAGACTTCAAAGAGGGGCCAGGTTTTTGCACGTCAGGCTCCTCATCACTGTTTCGTGATTAACGGTGTTAATAAGGCAGGTGTTTTACCCTGCCTGGTTGGTGTTTTGTCCCTGGAGAGGTGTAATCCAGTGGAGCGGGAAAAGGATGTTCGTGTAGTAAATCTTTTACTATTTAAATGGGAAACATTTTTTATGGGGGATATGAGCAGGGTTTAAAAACTGCAGAGCTGAACGCTCCAGGGATCAGATGTAAATGAAGTTTTAGCCTTGTGAAGGCTTCTACCTTGGGTTTTTATTGGGATTTCTATAGTCACAGAGGCCTTTATGTTTTATAACCTTGACCATATGGTTATGTGGTCTGGGAGAAGAGGGTTTGGTGAAGGGCAGGGCAAAGCAGGGAGGGAAGGAAGTTTGCTGTTATTGCTGCTGTGGAACACGCTCAGCTTTCCTGTTCCAGTGTGTCCTAGGCTACAGCACACGGCTACCAAATCCACAGTCTTTGTGGGGAAATCACATGAGCATTGCTAAGTCATTTGGTCTAAACCTTGAAGGAGACAAATAGTCAGGTGATTAAGGGCAACCTGAAGCTACTTGATAACTGAGGGGCTGGAACTGCCTTTCACTACCGAGCTAGGAAAACCACTATCTCCTGAGTGCAGGGAAGAGGTAAGTGGTGAATTTTGTCGAATTTTTTTTTCCAATAGGGCAGCGGTTTATGTTCTTTTCATTACACAAGACAGAGCTGCACAAAACAAGAGGTTCAAGACCTTCTGCAGAGAGCTCTCTTACTTCTGAGCTGAAATTGAACCATGCTAATTTTAAAGCATTCAATATAGCTGTTTTATTTCCTCCAGCTGTGGGTCTTGACTTTCAGCTAGAAAGAGGGGGCAGAAAGACAGGGTGAAAGAAGTGGTAAAAAATATATATACTAGGATCAGAAGTAATTTTTTACGTATTGTACTGCCTCCCCCTGGAAATGAATGCAATCCTTGATGTCCTCTTAATATTTAGGATTCACAATTCAAGAATTCCTTTTCCACGTGAGAAACTTATTAGGATGTCAAAAAATATGGAGAGTGCCTCGAGTATCCTTACAGACTGTATGAAGTTAAGTCCTGCTATTCCAGTTCTTTTCATCAGAGGCATCCATGGGAAAGCTTCACAAAGACACAACAGGGAATTGGGTACCTCCTTCCTAACCAGTGCTTAAATACCCTCCATGCCAATGGAAATCCCTCCTTAGACAAATAAGCAAAGAACTCCGAAGGACGTGAAGTTGGATTTATGGTACTAGAAATTCTCTGCAAAGGCAAAGCACAAGTACTGGATTTATAGCTCACCTTTGGATCCTTTCCAAATGCCTCACTGCTAGAACTTGTTTGGAGGTTTCTTTATCAATCAGCACAAAAGTTAAGATAGGAAAACACTCAAGGACTGATTGGCAGGTGCCCATATGTTTGCTGTCATTTGATTTGGTGATATTTATAAAATGCTACAGGAACAGAGTATTCCTAAAGTATCAGTTCACACATAGAAGGAAGTCAACATCATTTCATCCTACAGAAAAAACAAAAAGTGTCTGTTCTTTTACATCTGTAATGAGATGTGCCACATGTTGCACCAAGGATTTAAATGCTAAATGCACTTTGAGAACAGCTTTATATTTCTGCTCTTTTACCTTCTATACAAAATAAATGCAGTTTAATGCATTGTACTTAAATGACATCAGAGTTTTCACTCTGTTATTTTTTGAGGCAGTGAGTGTATCTCAGTCACTGCACACTGTCAGCGTGCAGTTTAGATAGTTCTGGGGGTGCTGTGCAATTTGGAAGTGAGCCATCATCAGCAGTGAAATTGTCAAATGGCTTTTTGAGTGGTAATGCCCTGGTTTTGCCAGAGCAGATTCTCCCTATCTGTATGCTGACCAGGGAACAAAATGTCAAGCATTACTGAGTAACTCCTGGAAGCCACAGAAGGGTGGGCCTGTCTACAAAGAGTGAGGAAAGTTAATTGTCTCACCTTCTAGACGCCAGAGCTATGCTATTTCTCTCTGACCTGCGAATTTCTGCCAGTCTGTCTACAATACTGCAGTGCCAAACCACTAGCAGCTCATTATACTCCTACCAGCAAAGCCTGGATCGGGCAACTTGGTATTTTGGCAGCCAATATTAACTTTTTATACTAAGCAAAATTATTTGTAACAGGATTTCAGGTTTCCTGACACATTAGGAATTTCACTAAGAAGTTAAAATAAGTCCAAGAAAGTGGATTTTGGTTGTCATTTGACAAAGCACATACATGCATATGTCCTTTCATATGAGAAAATCTCATCCCTTTCAAAGGACAAACATGTCTTCTTCGCGTGAGCATTTAGATTGCCACCTGAAGTAGAGCTGTTGGGCTTTGTCCCAAGAGTTGTAAAAAAGCTCAAGCATCTGCACTAAAATCTTCTGCCTTGGAGGGATTCTGGACAGTAAAGCCCATGATTTGTGCTCTGTGAAGACTGTGTGAATGCCTGGATCCCCAGCTCCATCTGGAGACTGACTGGGGTGAAGTGCACAGTCTTATGAAGATGAGGATGATCATCATCAGCCTCCAACTTGCCAGTGGATAACTCCAGGATCTGGTGCTAGCAAGTGGATTGCCCTTGGGAGCAGCACACTTCTACGAAAATAAATAAAGTGTAGAGATATTGCTATGTCTGTAGAACTTGGTATTGAAAATTATTTTAAAGGAAACTTTATTTGGGTCTTCTAAGCCCTCTCAAAGAGTTTTAGTGATGAGCTGACCTCTGTATTGTTCAGTTCCCAGGGCAGGGAACCTGCCTTGGTTACCTCTACCTGTAGTGGAACAGTGACAATTCCAACAGTACTGTAGGCAAAAAAGGCTAAAAATTGCGTGTGAAGTGATTAGAAAATTTGATCTGAATTCAAAGAAAAGAAGAACCTCTCAGGTGCTAGTAAAGAAACACTGAGTCCTAGATCTCGGAGCCCTGTATCCTTTATCCAGCCAAATTCCAACTTGATGCCTTCTAAAATCTTCTGATCCTACTCCACCACATTCACGTTTGAACCTGGTACGAATGATGTTCAAATAATGTTGACTTGTTTCATATTATGCCAAAATGTCCATTGAGAAAGGCTCCTGCAATGCACCTGCAGGCTGACAGCTGCCATTCCAGTCACCAAGCAATAGTTGTTTGAACTGTTTTTAATCTGAACTCTGAAAGTCCTGGAGTACCTGGTCTAGCAAAACCCCTACAGTCACAGTAACAAAAACAAGCCTTTCTTCACCTAAATAAGAGTCAAGAATTCCCTGTATTCCTCATAGGTATTTTCTTTGTAATTGTTCTTCATGAAGCTGAAACAGTCCTCTTTCCTTGAGTAAACACGTAAGTAAAAGGGTAAACTCTGTTCTTCCAGACACATGAGAAGGATCAGACTCATAAAACCACAGAACAGTTTGTGTTGGAAGGGACCATAAAGATCACTTTGCTTCAAACCCTCTGCCATTAACAGAGACATCTTCTACTACACCAGGTTGCCCAGGGTCCAATTCAACCCTTTTATGTATTTTACATGAACAATTTTAAAGCGGAAATGTCCCTTTATTTTGATAAGCAGTTCCACCTCGAAGTAAATGACATATCTTTTGGGAAGGAGACAATTCCTGAGAATAAATGAAGGATTCTGGATCGTAGAAATCGCACTGAGATCCGTTAAATGGCAAACCAGGCATTTAAAAAGCTCCTCAGAGGCTTCTGAAAAGCAGAAAAGATTTGACAATCTTCAAGCAAAATTTTTTAGGTTAAAAAATAAGTAATATTAATAAGTAATATTAATAATCATGATACCTGATCTAAAATTAGGCATTTCTTAGCTCACTAGTTTCCTCTGGTTTTCATAAGTGCATCAACCCAATATCTACTGGACAAGGAACAGATTGACATGACACAAATCACAAACAACACTGTTTCTTGAGAGGCTTTGTAAAGGGCAAGAAGGAGCTTTTGTTCTATTCATCCAAACGCATTTATGCAAGAGCTTGCTGGGTTATGCCAGCAACCTAAAGCTGTCCTTCCAAACCAGTTGTCTTCTGGCTTTTAATCACTTCACGTAAATGAGCAATTCTAGTTACCAGCAGGGAAACAGTTGCCAATCATAGTAGAGAAGAAAGAGACCAACTGCAGGGCATGAAATTGAATTTTCCAGGTAGTAGCCAGTAATTGATACCGTAATGTGACCTGTGCCTAAAAAAGCCAATTTAGAGCTCCGTGGAGCCACAAGTAGGGCAGGACAGAGTCTGCGACCATCAGCACACGTGCTTGGCAAAGAAACTACTGACAGCACTTTCCACCTCCACTGGCATGGAGCTCTGTGTCTTTGTAATCTGCATGAAAGGGGAAGCTAATCTGATGCAGACAGCATCCCAAGAGTATTTATACAGACCTAATTTAAGAATTAGTTTATAATGTTGCAAAATAAGAGTACAGCAATTTTGCATACAGATGACAAGGAACTGACAATTTTCTTTGATGCTAAGATTATGTATGTGCCATTAAGCAACATTTTTTTATCAAACTTACAGCTGGATAACTGATTAAGAACCTGTTTGAGTAGTCCTCATTGTACCCCCTTCAGAAATCAAGCAAAGGTTTGTCGTGGGCTTTCCTCGACATTCAGGTGGTTTTAGAGTTTTTTTGCCTTCTGCAAAGCTCTGTGCTAAGCGGAAGAAAGAGGCAGAGTCTTCAGGTTCTGATTTTTTAAGGTTGCATGCTTCATTTATTGTTTTTATCTTACAATTTTCTTAGTGCCCCACAAAGGTCTTTGCAGCTGCTCGGGCCTCTGGTGACTCCCCGACTCTGACTCTGACTCTTCCCGCCCAGGGCTGTCATTATCTTTTATACTAATTGCTACATATTCTTTATTTATCATTATTTGCCAATACCTATCACTTATACTAAACAGGTCATCTCTGCTTTGACCCAATCTCTTTAAACTACTTTGTGCCACGTCACTGCTGAAAATGGCATGAGGGAAGAAGAAAGAAGAAGCAGGAAACAACGCCCAAAATCCTCCATCTTTCTCCCATCAACTTCAATGCTAGAAACCTAAATTTACTGGTTTTCACCCTGTGATAAGATAAACTACTATCTTTTACACTCTTGTGGCCTGCAACCCCTCTCGCAGTGCAGGAAGCCTTTCCCGTGGACTGGGATCAAAGCCAGTGTCCCTCTGAGCTCTGTGCCAGGGTCCCAGACCCCCCTGTCCAGGTCTCTGACCTTCCAGGGCAGCCAAAGGAATGCCCTGGACTCCAACAAAGGTTCTTCCAGGAGGACTCTGTACGTCCCTTAGCTGGGCTCTCAGTGACCCCACAGCAACTGAAGGGAGTGATTCTCACAAGATCCACAAGCAGCCTCAAGCCCTACCCATAAAACAAGGCTCCGGAGCCAGGCACTGCTGGAAGACAATTTATCTCAGCTGCACGTTCAGGCAGCCACCAGAGATACTCTCATAACAACTGATGTTTCTCGAAGAGAGAATCAAGTCACCAGACTCTGCCCTTAGTTAAACGACTGAAGCACAGAGAGATCAGTCTTATTCCACCCACTGAAGCCAGCAAATGCTTCTTCCAAGAACTTCATGAGATGCAGAACTACACTTATCTGCCTAATGAAATCAAGAGAAGCTTTGCCACCAGCACCAAGATGCCCAGTTCAGGCTACAAAACTGAGAACACACATAAGGGAGTTGTTGTAAAATTACTTTCTTTCACACCTTGCAAAACGTGACAGCTGCTTAAAAAGGAGTCCTTGAACGCACACTACTGAGGGACTTCGTATGGATTTTCCCCAGCACACTTTTTTCCCATAAAATTAATAGGAATACATGTGTTTTTAAAAGTGGGCAGGATTTACCAAATTGCTGTCTGGAACAGACCCAGTCCCAGTTCACTGGAGCTGCTACACACAGCACTGTAGTACTGAATATCAAACCTGCTGCTGACATTTTTACTGCTCTGCTGCAAGATTAGCAAGGCGTTCTCTTGTGCCACTGGAGTTTGAAGCTCTGTGCTGAACTAAAAACTAGCAGACCCAAGAAATGCTGAAAATGTTATCAGCTGGAAGAAATCAGATACATATAATTTAGAAATGCTTCTCCAATCTCAGTTGTTTCCCAGGTTATTTCTTCTTACAAATATGCACCCATAATCAGACATGAAATTCTAGATATTTGATTAGAAATGCCTTCTCTGCTTGGGCTTGTTAGAATACAAAAGCAAGTGCAGAAGCAGGAAGAGATTTTTCTTTTTTAAATCCCCACACAATTAGATTTACCTCTCCCAGCCATGCCATTTTTTGATTGCAGAAAACTGGAAACCTGTGGCTCTCTATTCAATTTAGATTGCAATCAGATATTAATTTTAGATTTCAATTAATATTATAATTTTGGTGGGGGGGGGGGGAAAGGGCACAATAGCAAGGAGAGGAATGAGCTACAAATCTCTCCATACAGAATGAAATTAAGGTCAATATTCAGAAATGCAGGGATGAATAGAAACCCCATACTTCTCATTATGACCACTGCATACCGGGGAGGGGCGGTGAAGCCGGAGATGTCCTTCTGCAACAAAAATAACTTCCCAGCTGTGTCTCATCTCACCTTCCTACAAATGGCACCAATGGCTGTCAGGTATTTCTTCAACACACTGGCAGCACCAGCAAAGGAAAGCTGAAACTTGGCTGCCTGTCCTACTCTCATAGCAGGACCTCACCCTCTGCCTGCTGTCACTCAATTATATTACTCTAGCAGAGGGGGCTCGAGTGTCTCTGTACCACACACAAAAATTCAATTTTTCTGCTCTAGGAAAAGGTTGAAATTACTTCCTGGCACGGGGTATGTGTGACGTGTTCCCTTGCACTGCTGCAGCCACCCGTGCACGCACACACACACAAACACAAACACACTCATCTGCATCAAGGAGGCTTCTGCTTCTGCTTGGTTTTTAGGCTGATTGTGGTCCTCTGATTGTTCAAGGATTTCCAGTAGACTGTGAAAGCCAACTCAGAGAGCTAATGGAAAATGGTAGTGTTGAGGGTCTATGTGCAAAGTAATAAACATTCTTCCTGCTTTTAACAGTCAAAAGGTCATAAAAAATTTTCAGTGAAACAAACTCATGATAGGAAACAAACTCAGGATATGGCTAGAATGAGAACTTTCTGCCAACAGTTGAAATTATAATGTAGGAAACATCCCAGGACTAGACAGAGCTTTAAAAGCATAAAATAGCTTTTAACTAACAGCTTAGTCTTGTGAATATGCTGTCCTGAAGCCAGAAACATCTGGGCATTATGCTCTGCTATTTGTCATTGGCTATCAATATCCACGGTAGGTGAGGTAAAATACCCCAATTTTTAATAAAATACCCCCATGCAGAGGTGGTACCATGACACTGCCTGCTGAGGCACCAAAAGCCAGTGCTTTCCAGCCTGGAGGCACTGGCCAGACATTGCGAGATGTAGGAAAAGGATAAAAAGCTAGCTTGTCATTTTTTCTAAGTGCACCTAGCAAGCAATTTGCAAATTTCCATATGAAGCTTTTTTAACAATTAGAACTTCCTTTAACACAACAGTCTGTTCTGAGGGTGAAAAAAAAATTCACCTGTAATAACAAGGGATTTGTCCCATGAGAATCAGTAAACAAAATATGTAAACAATCCAGGCAAAGACAGGTTTTATAGACAAGCAAAATATCTTTTAACTAACCAGTAGAATAATTAACAAGGAAACTATCAACCTATTAGCACTATACAGTTATACAACCAATAATACAATTTTTACAAACCATTGAGGTTTGTAAACACTGTATAAAAGGCAGCATGCCACCATAATTAAGAGCCTTCTGAAAACCTGATACCGTGCCATTCTGTACGTCGTGACTGTCTCTACGACAGGGAGGCTGAGGCCACACTGCGCCTGGGAGCACGAGTGGATGCCTGCTTCAGAAAAAATGGAGCTCTTGATTCAACACCAGCTCAGGTGAGGAGGCTGTTGGGGCAGCAAGGCCCCACAGTGATAAAGCCTTCCAAAACTTAGGGCTTGTCTTCTGAACTTTGGACGGATGGAACACACAGCACCTGCCCTGTGCCCACTCTCTGCGTTCCCTGATGCCTCTGTCTCCCCAGCACTGGTCCTACCATTCCCTCTTTCACAGTGTAGTTGTGCTCTGTGCCTGGCACTGAAAATCACATTGCCTTGATTTCCTTTCTGTTTCCTTTCACTTGCTGTGGAAGAAAAAGGGAATTGTTCTTTGGAGAGGTTTGGTTATAGGTCCCAGTGACTGAAAACATGCTTCACCTCCTCTGCCAGCATTCCTTTCCTTCCCTTGCTTGCTGGTTTGGGTTGTGGGAGGTTTTTTTTTTTGTCAAGCCATGACATTTCAGTGTTAAACCCTATGAAGGATAAGAACAGACAGCCCATCTCCTGAATTTACTTATCATCAGCTAGATAGCTACAGCATGAAAAGAAATTCAACAAATTAATTATTTCTGTCCTAATTAAGTCCTCTTTCAGTTGAGTTAAAGGCAGTACATCCTCGGCCAGCCTTTGGTAGCCCTGACCTTTTCAAGGTGCCTTGTTGTGGAGATTGACAGCTAGCCCAGGGCAAAATCTCCCTGCACAGCCCGGCTGGGACCTTCTCAGAACAGCACAATGAGGGGTTCAATAGCCGATCAATAAGGCTGACATCAAAATCAACATTAAGGGCTCTCACAGGGAACATAATTAATTTTATGATAACATCTATGAACTAGTAGTGGAGTGTCACTAAGGGATGACATTGTGCTCAGAGATTTTGGTGGAAGCAATTATCTGGCTGTGTGGAGGTTATTGTTCTGCCTACATCAAGAGTTGGGGGAAATAAAATGTAAAAACAACAGAGTTCCTTTCTAAGCAGCAATATAGGCTGTGTGCATCACAGCTCAATGCTTGTATTTGTGTAGCCATGTGAAGCTTGGTGTAAATTTTTTGAGATTTTTCTCCCTAGTGATTCGTATTTGGTTCACTGTTACAAGTCTATCCTGAGCTAGGAGCTAGCATTTTTTTATGCTGCTCCATAAGGAGGGGTGATATTTTGTAAGTGTAAAAAATAGGCTTGATTCTTCTCATAATTACAGCTGAAATTAATATTTTATACAAAATGCCACTGATATCTGTATGTGTGTTATTATTTCTTTATATGCATCATTAGGAATAAACATACACATTTTTGCACCCATACAGTATTTTGTGAAATAAACAACACTTTTAACCTCAAAGAATGTTTTGGTCTACACCAGTCAGGAAAAGTTTTATTTGGATAAAATCCAGATGTGGTTCTGGACTTCACAGCTGTCACTGTTTCCTTCAGCAAGCAGACCCAAAGTACCAGGTTTTAAATGCTCTTTACATACATAACAATATGCCTGGGTCAAAAATTCCTGAAGCTATAGCTTTAGTTTAATATTTTTTATGTCTCTCAGGAAGAGACCAAAACAAAAAGACGTGTAAGGGATTTACTTCTTCTCAGGATGGCAAGAGTCTCACAAACTTGAAAATTTTCCATGGTGTTTTTATTTTTGGATGAAATCTGACAATACAGATTTCGAAATCTTGACAAGATTAGGCCCCAGTCTCAGTTCAGATGTGAAGTCCAAACTCCAGCAGGCTTTACACAGACCGATCCTTTGCACTCTTATTTTAGAACATTACTCCCTCCAATCTCACAGACTTCTACTGCAATATTCATCAGTGCTGTCATTTTTCTCTTTAAACATCTATTTCAGCCATTTCAGAATGTTCTGCTCTGAAACCTCAGGCAGGTTTTATTTTCTCATTGTAGCAGTAGCATCATGGATATTTTATTTTATTTTATTTTATTTTATTTTATTTTATTTTATTTTATTCTATTCTATTCTATTCTATTCTATTCTATTCTATTCTATTCTATTCTATTCTATTCTATTCTATTGTTGATGGAAAGCCACTGATTTTTTAGTGACATTTCTGTGTCATGCTGACCCTCTTAATAATCTCTTTATCCGATGGTAGAAAAAGAAGTAACACAAGGTATGATATCTCAGTTGAGATTTTCTGTTGAGAAAGGACTCAGTTCCGACCTGCAGCATACATGAGGGGGGAAAATAATGGAAACAATGGCATTGGAAAAGCATTTAACAGTTAGAAAATAAAATAATAATAAAAAAAAAATCTGTACTTTTTAAGATTGTAACTTGTTGCTTTTGTGTAACTTTTAGCAAGAAATAGAAATTTTCCAGATATAGACAGTGCGTCTATATTGAATTCCTGGAGTACTGCAAGAAGCGAAATCTGCAGGGCTCCATCTGTACCATTTCTATTGTTCGCCTGACGAGGATCTTAAAAGCAGCCTTTTCACAAAGAACCACTGTGCCGTCTTAATTACAAGTCTAGAAAAAAGCCTAAGAAAATTTCTGGCAGCACCCACACTGACAGGAAATTCAAACGTCTTCAATCACATAAAGCAAGGAAGCTGCTGAAACTGAACTCAGCCGGAGCGGGACTTTGTTTTGATGTGTGTGAGATGAGCCTGAGGCTGGAGGTGACTGTGTCAAACGAATGAAAGAGAAGGAGCAGGAGGAGGAGGGTGAGGATGAATAGAGCTCCAAAACACGTGTTTTTCTGTGAGTGTATGGTGGGTATTTCCATGCCCAGCCTGAAGATTCGCTACTCCACCTGCAAACTTGCCAGAACCGTTTGCCCTTGGGCATGATGCCAATCATGAACAGAGTAGCTGGGATTTTCCCCGCAGGAAATCAGCATTTCCTGATGCCCTTTGGAGCAGACCATGCTCACAGTGCTGGTTTGAATTCTTCTTTCCGGTCTGCGCCAGCTCTTTTTACAGAGACAGATGCTGTCATTTTATTCCCTTTCCACGTTTCCTCTCCTTGACACACGGTGATCTTTCTCCTCGAACTGTAAATCAACTCTACAAATTCTCTGAAATTATTTTTTAAAGCCTGCATTTTTTTTTAACCTACCTGTATATTTATTGTTCCTGATCTCATTTGCATTCATGCATATACATACAGACTCATCAGTTTTACAACTGCTATTAACATCAGCTGAAAGTGAATTCTGTCAGACAGACAAAACATAGCCCATTTTGATCTGCCAGGTTTAAATCAATAAGATCTATTCAACTGAAAGCAGTTACTACAGGGTAACACAAGAGTGTGGAAACAAAACCTTTTACACGTTGGATAAGTGAAGATAACTTGGGAACAACACACTTGGAAAATGAAAAGGTGAAGAAATCCAATTTGTCTTTCTGAGCAGAAGGGGAGGGAAAAAACCCCAAACCCAACCACCAACACAGCACACAAACAGCTAACTTCCCCATCAGTATGCTCTTCAGTCCTTTGCTCACACAGAAGAATTTGACTCAGGTATTTTCTGAGTCTATTTAATCTTCTATAGCCATTGTTTCCTTGATATTGCATTTGCATGCTCTGCTTTCTGTTCTGGTGGGTTGTTCTCCATACCTCAAACAAATAGCTGTAAGACTTTGTTTCTAAAATGACAAATCTCTTTTCACTTCACAAGGATTTCTTGGCAGGCTCTGAGCATTTTCCTTCCTCGCTAATAAAGAAACTACATCGTTCTTTTCTTCCTGACAGAGAATGACATCAGGAGGCCTCTTTGAGCTGAATTTGTCATCTTTGCTGGTGATTGACTGCAAACTGAGGAACACCTTGCACAAGCAGGCTCCCCACATGCTCCTTCTCATGCTGCTTACTATGCCAGAACTGGCAGTAGAGCTCTTCACCAAAGCTCCACCAGCCTTCGGGAAGAGACATAATTGTGATCACCTGTGGGACATTCCTTCTCCTAAACAACCAGTAAAGCTTTCTGGGGCCAGAAGAGCTGCACACAGAAGTGCAGCTCAGCTGGCACATGCTTGCACCTTTAGCCGTCTGAAATTTGGAGGAACATTCAATGGCAGGTCTTATAGCTGGAATGGTTTTTTCCTTTTAGGAAAGAGCTGAGCTTGTAATACTGAAGGAGGTGTGCTGAGTTTACCATTTAAATTATTACCAGTAAAACAACACAAAAAGGAGCATTGCTCCATCTGCATATAGATGACATTGAAACACTATCACAGCAGTTGTAATATTAGTGTCCAGAAAATCATGGTTGCAAACCACTGTGCAATCAGATCCTACAGATTAACAGCTAATTTTTGTATTATCAGAATGCACAGATCAGATCCTTTGACTGCAGAGTGAAAATACTGCTCTTGACTAAGTTGAAACCAATGAGTTTGCATTTCTATAACCAAGAAATACAGCCCTTGACCTCTTTTCTTCTTGGAGCCAAGTGCTATTCTGCTTCCTTCTGCTACTTGCCCCTGTGGGTTCTTTTCTCCAGCCTTGAGAGGGCTGGGTTGTCCCTCTAGGGACAGTGACAAGCGTCAAATTCAGGTAATAATTTGTCAAGCCTCTTTCAGGCTCCTTTATCTCTGTTGCCCTTTTCTCAGTGCCCTAAACTGACTCTACCCTGTCTCAGTGTTCCCTGAAGGAGCAATCAGCCCCTTCAGTGCCAGTGACTGACAATCCTTGCTATTCTGCAGCTCTCATGCATTCTTTCCCTGCTGCTTGCTAATGGCTGTCTTTTCCAAGTGCTTCAAAAGCAGAATAATAGATGCTTGACAATTTGTTTGGTATATGTCTTTAATTAAATCTTCCTGTTCTGCCAAACTAATCTCACACATTCTGCGCCCTGCAGATTAGTTTGCTGTTCATTTCTCCAGCTCTCCGATGAGAAAGACTTTTTCAGTTCTGCAATATTGCTTTCATGACTAATTTGCTCTCTTAGAATAGGAATTGTATGAATCTACTCACATTGCTAATCCTCTCCTTCGTGTTATTAAGGATTTCCAAACTTCTAAGAAATGAAACTTTTAGAAAGGAATGAAGTTCCTTTCTCTCACTCGTTTTCATAAATGTTACCATTTGCCATTGCATAGTTTATGGTGCATTCATGCAGCAGTTTTAAGTATTTACAGGACACCCATAATTCTATAAGCATCAGCCAAAGAATCAGTGTGGGGAAAATGAGGATGGGAGTACGTTCACCTACTTCTTGGATTACTCCTCGCAGTTCATAAAACACTTGGTGTCCAGACCATAACTTCAGTGGGAGCAGAGGGTCAGTTCTGTAGCCAATAAAAGCAGATGGAGCTCAAGTCAATTCCAATTCTCTTATCTGTGTGCAGTAGCTGGGACTGGCTTATGAATCAGAAAGTGTCGCTCCATATTGTGTTTTCCAAAACAGAGGGTTGTGGGGTTCAGCCTGAATCCCTGACTTGGCACCAATTGTAGTCCCACATATCACTGTATGATTGGCCCAGCAGAGCGTGACAGTAAATGTTATTTGGGATCAGAACAACCTATCAGAGGCAGGAAAAGGTGGGAATCTCTTGAAACACGTACAGGGAGCCTTTTCTCTGTTACCAAAAGTGCTGATGATTCAGCTCAACCACACCCAAGGTCCAGCAGCTGTAATTGGTCCATAAAATGAGGCAGAGATACAGCTCAGATTTTGCCATCCCTTCCAAAATTGTGGCAAATCTCCTCACATTTTACCCATGTGTTTGAGAATCCATGGGCAACATCTCTTTGAAAGCTGAGGCATTTAGGCAAATTGGTATTTGGGTATGTGACTGTGAAAGTAGTGATTCATCACAATACAGACGAATCTTTTACAGAAATTCTTTTACATGTGCTTACTTTCTGTTAAGAACACTTCATTCAAGCAAATCTGAAAGTTTGTTCAAAACACTGGCAAGGAGTACATGACTTTGGGCACAACTGAGGCGAGCCCAACATGGAAAGAAACTCACTGGCAGACCGGAGACATGGAAAGGACATAGTGTGTTTATATGGGATCCTCAGCTACACTGTGATACCACAGCGCTGTGATGGTCAGTGTCACAGGATCTAAACAACCTTCTCAATGAGTTACGCTCTAGCACAACATCCCACTTTATTTTGGTAAGGGTTTGGCACCAGTCCCTGAGCTGTTTGATTGCTGGCACTTGTCCCGTTTGGGTTTCCGTGGAGAACTCGGATTTCTGCGGTTCGACTGGTACAAGCTGAAGAAACAAACTGGACCCCAGCGGGAGACTGAAGGTGGAAGGTCCTTCTGGCCCTTGAGAATGTAGTGCTACAGAAGAACACTACCAACTTATTCATTGTCCTAAGAGCTGCCTTGGATATCAGTGGCGCAGTTCAAGACCTGCTGTCAACAACCTGCTCTGCATCCAGGCGGCTCAGCAGATGTGAAGAATGCCTAGGCAGCTGAAACCAGACAAGCGATTACCGCTATACAGACACTGTGCTTTCTGCAGGCTTCTCCTGCCCTACAGCCATTTGTGGCTCTATCCAGTGTAGGAACTGGCTTTGCACCAGAGAGGTTGGCATTGGGTTGTGGGATCAAATGATAGTTGTGTGTTATAAGATAGTGCATTTTTCTTCTTGTCTACTTCCCTCAGACATCAAACAGTAGAAGCAGAAACACTTGGTACATCACTCTATGTCATAGAAAAGTGACATAGGGAAGGTGTCAGAGGCCAGCAGGGCCTGGATAAAACTCAACACTTTCAACAGATGAGGGAATGGTAGTAACCTAGAGAATGGCTCCAGAGGTCCCTCCTGCCTATGGCAGAGGTGGCATCAGCATGTCCTGGTGGGCACCCATGCAGAGCACTGCATTTACTCCTCAACTCTGTGAGCTCCTACTGCTGAAGAAGCAGCCTTTATGAAGCTACCGACTTCATTTCTATTCCTAGACATGAGTGCTCCCTCTCAGCAGTTCTTATTTATGGGCTGAACTGCTGCTGACACTATAAAGGTTCAAGGGTTTGGTTGCTTTGTGTGCCCCGGTGGAGAACGGAGGGGCAGCTTTTGCAGCCCCACAATGGCCATTTTCTTCCTGTCAGGGTGCAAATGCCAGCTGAGGTCTGGCACCTTGTTTTATTGTGTGAACACTGGATAGGGTTTTCTCAATTAGCTTTAAATTAACTGCCTCTTATCGTTATGAGTTCCCTGAGGATGGGTGTGAGGGTGTTCTCAAAAAAAGGTTGGTAGGCAGCTCGCCTGTGTGTCCACGATCTGAGCACCCATCAGACTGCACCTGCCATTTCTCATCCCTAGGTTTAAAGCTTTAATTAGGAACCTCCTGTGTATCTGGTCTTCACCAGCACCATCTGGTATGCTGCAGAAAATATGCTCTGTTTTACTCATTGGCAAATCCTAAGCAAGTCATTTGTGTGGGTTAGAGGAAGGGACTGTAGGGGGTTAAGACAGAGTTAAAATTTTCCAAAGCTTTTTAGACTGGAAAGAGTCCAAAGGGAAAATGA
This sequence comes from Hirundo rustica, assembly GCF_015227805.2. Lineage (NCBI taxonomy): Eukaryota > Metazoa > Chordata > Aves > Passeriformes > Hirundinidae > Hirundo > Hirundo rustica. The sequence goes on along the minus strand of NC_053488.1, from coordinate 4,971,619 downwards.
AACCTGCATCCAAGTTTGAGTTAGCACTGAGAATATTTATGAACATGGAGCTTTATGCAAACATTTTCATTGTTGGGACTTCTGCATACGGACTGTGCTGCAGCATGCTGGAGCACGAACAGGTTTACTACTTCCCAAGTCAGAACTAGAAATACTTCTTATTTATGGCTCTGCTTTTCAATGTGAGTCCTCACCAAGATTCAACATTTTATTTCCTCAGAATTCACAGTCACATAATGAATTTTATTACAAACTAGAGCATGTTTGGTTAAATCCAAATCCTTGAACTATCTCTGATGACATTTTGTAATACCCTGCGCTCAGAAATATCTGTAACTTTTTCATATTTATACATGCATCATTCATTTCTATCCCTCTTTCCAGCGGACTATGAAGATGTAGACTGTAATTCTAAATACCCAGCTGTAGCTACTGACACACAATTAACTATGATCAATGTATCTGTGAATGAAGAAAGTCTTTAAAGACAATGAAAAAGCAGTTGCCTGTGTTTGCCTGCCCTATCTGCCAGTCCAAGAGACAACTACATTTTCCAGGGCTTGTCTTGGACCCATTACATGAGATGGGGAGTCCCACAAACAGATCTGTATTTGTAATGTCTCTTCCTCTAATAATCTGCTGTTGAGATGAACTGCAATTGCTCCAGCCTTGTGAATAATTAAAAAAAAAAAAAAAAAAAAAAAAAAATTCACAGTAGCAGGACAAAAATTGTGTCCCAACCATGTCTGGCTGCTGGGAGGCCAGACATGACAAGCTCGATGGCAGCAAGCAGCACAAAGAACAACACTATCCACAAGATATTTTTTTTCAGTGCTGCAAAACACACCAGAAGAAAATCTGGAATTTTATCAACTCAATTCCCCTTCAACAAAAGCAGCATGAGTCCAGCTAGAAAGATAAAGAAAATTCAATTAGGAGAAATGAAGTTTAATATTACCATACCCACTGTAATTTAGAGATGGATGAAGGACACAGAGCCTTAGAAAATTAAGCAGCGCTTGACAGGAGCAGTGGCAAATACAGACCTGGTTGGATTAAGTTTCTTTACTATTGCCAGAAGTACTTTATTAGGTGTCTCCTCTTGAGGTTTATTTCGGACCATTATCTCTACAAGGGGCTAGTGAAGACAGCGTTTGGATATATCACCTTCGACAAAAAGTGGCCAAAATCTTATGTTTACCTGCAGTCACTTTGAAGGGTACCAGCAGTGCAAGTAGAAGTGTACAGGTTAAACTGTCACTGAACACCAGTTTCTCTCTCAAACCTCCTTCCAACCTACTGTTTAAGCCTGGTTTTTTTCTAAGATCAGCTGCGACATTGCTGTAGTGCCATATTTTATGCTGGAATTGGCTGAACTTCCATGATTAAAGCATTTTATATAGAAAAGAACTACAGGTTCGATAGCCTAATGCACGCTAAAATGTTACTCATGTTTAATTTGGTTTGACTTCTGGATGCAAATTCCAGCCAGTGCTTACTCCGTGGGAATCTTTGCTTTCAACCCTCAGGGTTTAAATCCCCAGGTGATAAGAAGTGCTGTTCAACCTCTAGCACTGAGGAAACCGAAACACATAGAGCCACTATTCTTTGGGGCTGCACACAGAGGGGAAGGGGCTGCTCCATCCTCGTCCTTAATTTGGTTTGCCGGAATTCCCGCGGGGAGCTTGGTGGGGGCATTGCAGACACAGATGAAAATGGCACTCTCCCCTCGAGTCTCCAAAATTTGCCTGCAGTCTCTCCCCGCCAAAGCGTTTTGGAGGGAGGCTTCTCAGAAGCTCCCACGAAGAACCATCAGGATGTAGTGGAGTTCTGCTCGCTCTGCTAAAACTCCGTCCCTAATTTTAGGCAGTGAATGGTCTGGCAAAACTGCTCCCTTCTCCTCCTCTGGAAACTCTCACGCCTTTGAATTCTCTGGTCGCAATTACGGGTCAAAGTCTTTGTGACCAGTCCTGACATTATGGTTCCAATGGCATTTTGCCTGGGGGCATTAGCACGTCCTCCTCTCAAGTCGAGCCGAGAGGACCTTTATTAGCTCCTAGCTGTTGTTTTGTTAATCTGGTGAATGGCTCTGCAGGAAACAACAAAGAAAACGGTTATTAATGGTGAACACTTCATCCATTATAAAACACCATGCCTCCAAAGAGATCAGAAAATAACGAAATTTATAAGGAAATGTTACTTTGACCATAACCATCAGTCTTAATTATGTTCCATAGCACAAACTCGTTGGATCTTTAGAAAAGGTCAAGACCTGCAGCTCACAGAACCACGGTAAAAAGCAGTGGCAGCAAAATAGTTATTTAAGTGAGGATTTTTGTCAAAAAGCAACATTTACTGCTATGTTTGGTTAGAATATTGCGCAGATAAATTGCTCCGAGTGATAAATGCACAAAGAACTGGATTTTATGTCACTGATACTATGAGATGGGGTCTAAAATGCTTTTTAAAATATCTAAAATGTACCAATGTAATCTAAAAGCTCTTTTTCTTCTTGGAACTAGAGCCATTTTTTTTGGAACTCAAGAGGCACTTACAATGCTACTCCTATTCCAGTAGGAAGAAGTAAAATTTCTTCTTACCTTCTAGCCCACTACATAATTTCTCACATCTGATTTATCACACCCTGACATAATGACTCAGCTGCATTTCTTTCATACACTGTTCTATTCACTCACAAGAGAAAGAGGAAGCAACGTACGTGCTGTGCAGAGACCTCTTTCAGTTACAGCCACAAGACAATTAACATTACCTCATTAACTTTTGTGGTTCCTTGAAAGCAAAAAAATCCAGATTTTCCTCTCCCCATCTGCCACTATTATTCCGCACAGACGGCTGGGTGAGAAGTGAGTTGCTTTAATTTGAACAAAATCTTCAGGGCAGAAATCCATGACTGCTAAAATGACTGTTCAGACTATCTTACTGCTCCCAGACTGAATGTCTTGGAAGCCAAAAATTCATTTGCACACTGGTAAAAAGACAGTTCTCTCTGATTTCTTTTTCTTTTTCTTTTTGTTTTTCTTTTTCTTCTTCTTCTTCTTCTTTTTCTTTTTATTTTTATTTTTATTTTTATTTTCTTTTTCTTTTTCTTTTTCTTTTTTTTCTCATTCTTTTTCTCTTTCTTTTTCTATTTTTCTATTTTTCTTTTTCTTTTCCTTTTTCCTTTTTCCCTTTTTCTTTATCCTTTTTCCTTTCCCTTTTTATTCTTTCCCTCCTCCTCTTTTCCTTCCTCTTTTTCATGGCAGCACAAGTGAAACACTTTTGTAAAACCCTAGGAGAGACAAGGCACAGATTGCATCACAGATGGTTGGCAGGATGCCTCACACTCCTCCCGTCCCTGAATTCTGAGCTACAGGTCTTTGGTAGGTGGAAACAAGGGCATGCAGGAGATGCAACGGACACACCTGACAATCTGGGGCTTTCAACCTCTATATTTCTATTTCTATTTTATATTTCTATTTCTAATTTATATTTATATTTATAGTTATAGTTATAGTTATAGCTATAGTTATATTTATAGTTATATTTATTACAGAGAATCGGGGACCTCTGAGTTTTTTGAACCCGATCATCTGCCAGTACCAGGGCTGAAAGGGAAGGTGTTTATGTGTCAGCTGAAGCAATGGCCAGGCATCAACCAGTGCCTGCTGACCACCACAGGAAACACAGGGTATGACTGCACTGCTCCAGGAGGTGGGAATCTGTCAGGATGCCCTGGACTCCAACAGGAATCTAGCACTTGAGCCCTTCCAGTGCCAGTGCTGATGTAACCTGATGGCAGAATTAACACTTAGCAGGCATTGGCTCAGGCTTAGAAAGCCCTTCAAGATAGGCTTCTGTATGTGACTTTTGTATTTATGGCCTTTCAGCAGGTTAAACATGTATGAGATCACTGTAAATGAAACAACAGAGCACTACAATATATTTTACCTTCTGTCTCCACATTTCTTGATCCTCACTGAATTCACTCCAAGTAAGGTATAGCAGCACAGTGAGTTAGGAAAACACTCAGCATATGCATTCCTAGATAAATTTATTATCAACATTCTCAGTGGCCTCCCTGTAAGTCTTTAGGTCACTGTCTAGAGGTTTTTTCTGGAACGTCAAGGAAAATGGTAACGTTGTTCCTCAAATGAGGCATTTCATTAGGAGTAAAGCTGGTGCTTTTCAAACCTTGGTATGCAACAGGACACAGCTGTTTTAGGTAACTATTGAATCTCTGGACCCTTCCTGACAAATGCAGCAAACACACCCCTGGCATAAATATTCCCTGCACAGTAAGGGCTGATACCTAAATCTTTAGGTTCTGGTTTCTGATGAGGAGTGGTGCCTTTGGGATGCACAGCTGTCTTATTGGCTGTACTGCTGAAAAATCTACCTGAAGGAAAGTTCACACCCACTCTTTTACTCCAGCAGGACTTTAACCACGATCCATTCATTTAGAATGACGTTCAGTAAGGCATATGAGCAACCACTTAATTAAAGCAAAGATGTACTGCTGTGGTTTTTAAAGTTTTGGGGTAAAACTCAGGCAAAATGGACCCAGTGAAAGAATTCTTTTGAAGAACTATCAGAATAATTATTCCACAAAAAAATTAGGTGAAGTTCAATGAAAAATCAAACAGCAAAAGTATATCTAATTCTACCATTTAAAGAGAAATTATATTGTTTTATATCTGAATTGTAGTTAATTTTCAGAGTCTTTGATTTTAAAAAAGGCAGCTATTGTCCTTGATTGGGAAGACTAGTCTCCAGCCTAGCAGAACATTACTATGGTGACAACTGCTAAAGGAAATATTGTGATAGACAGCTAGATAATTTTTAAAAAGTGAACAAAATTTAACCTTGCTGGGAGTGGGAATAGCCATAGTGACATAACAGATGACTCTTTTCACAGCTGAAAGGTTGACCTAGTGAATGAAAACTGTCAGACTCTGAATGTCTGTTTGCTGCTTATCTTCTATCACTTGCTGGGTGGATGGAAGTGGCATTAAAAAAAAAAATCAAGAACTAATTAAAAGAACAAAAAATTCAATAATAATTGAATGCTTTCTCACACATTCAGTCTGCTTGTAAGCTCTTAAGGATTGCTATAGCCATATTGGAATTCTTCTGTAACATTATTCTTAACACCATGCCTAGGGGAAATGAAGATGAAATTATTCATTAAGTCCTTCTGAATCTTTCCACACTGCAGCTTTCTGGATGGTTGTGGTTTAGGAATGGTATTCCTCAATTTAGTGCTCTCAGTGAAACTGTGCTCTCTCTCACTTTTCCTCGCCCTCTAGATGGAAACACAAAGATCATGTGTTGTGACAATTTACCAGAAGAAGCAATGAGATAAAAAACAGTAGCAGCAACAATACTGAGTAACAAAAAGGTACAAAGAGAGGGTGATTTTCACATGCAAAATGCTCACCAAGCCCAGGATGATGAAACAATAGTGGACAGACCCTCTGCCCCCTTTCCCCCATGACCAGAAAGGAGCACATTTTCTCCTTGGACAGGAGAGGAAGAGTTCCTTTCCCTTCCCCTGGCAAAGATGTAAGTTGTCTTGGTCCTGCCCACTCCCACCGATCTGGTGCAGAATGAGGATATGAATATAGACATAGATAGTACCTTTTAACAGCTTATCCTGTCATAACTCTTAATACGTCTGTCAAGTGCAGCAGAAGACTCAGCATCAGTGGGTATCTCAAGACAGCAGGGCTCAGGGCTCCCTTATTTATTTACACAATTAAAATTTGGATGTGAGTGAGAAACCAGCAGTGCAGCAGCAGCAGCAGCAGCATAGCACTGCATGTGGCACAAGATATGCAATTAATAAATCTGTCTGGAAGCAAAGAGGTATCACCACTTGCTATCAAAACCAGAATTCACATGGAGATCATTACAATTCAGACAGCTATTTGACCTGACTTTTTAAAAGACCAGAATAAAGTAGCCCAGTTGAATTCCCCGGGGAATCTGGCGTTCAGCTGGGAGAGGCTTTAGCTTTGTTAACTGTCTATACACTGGCAAGTGTTTAAACCGGAGTAATAAGGTTTGAATTCCCAGGGTCAGCAGGCCAACTCAGAGTGTATTTTTAAAAGAAAAGCATGCTTTATAAAGCAATCAATAAAACTCAGAAACTAAGGCAGCATCTGCTCCATTTATTTTAAAAAAAAAAGACCTTGCAGAATAGCAACAAATTGCCTTATTTCTTTGTTTGGGTTAATTTGAAAATGTATCTAATTGTAAAAGAGTCCTTGGAGGACTACCATCAGGTACAGCAGTCATATCAAGTCTTCTGGGCTGGCTTTGCATAAGAACCATAAGAAATATTTCACAGAAACTGAAAGCAAACCTGCTGCATGAAGATGACAAGTGCACATTCTCACCTTCAGGTAAGTTGGTAAGAGCAAGTTCTCATGTGGACCTGATTTATAAAAAGAACCACTAGTTCTGCTTTTTTTTTTTTTTTTTTTTTTTTTTTTTTTTTTTTTTTTTTTTTTTTTTTCCCCTTTTTAGTCATAATAATCCATCTAGTGAGCAGTGAAGTGGCAGTGGAGATTGTCTTTTAGGACATCTCAGTCTGGTAACAATCGTAATTACATGGACATTAAATTCTTAATCATGTATGACTTTTCCTCAAGTGTTAGAAACATCAATCTCTGGTTTGTTTCATTACGAGTTACACAGTAACCTTTTATGCAGCCTCCTCTAGCCTGATCACAGAGATCCACTGTAAGTCAAAAGCGTCTTTAGATTACCATGGAGCAAGCTTTGTCTTTGCACCTACGCCGTAAATGCCACAAAGATTGTATAAATCAAATAAACTACTGCACATTGTCAGGATTTAGGTTTGTACTGCTGCTCTCACTGTTACAGGCTTGCAAACAATATTTCAGTCTCACAGACTCAGTCAGCAGTTAAAATAAACAGCATTAATAAATCACTGCAAATTTGTAATGGAAAGTAAAACGCAAAATAAATATACATTTCTCATCTTAGAAAATGTTTGTTTAAATTTCCCAACAGAATTTGACACATTGTGATCCCTTACATCACTCATTTCAAGGCCCTGATGCAGATTTAGCTGCACTGCAGAGACCGTGGAAATAAGTGAACAGTATACATTCAAAACCTGACCTCCACACCAGAACTCATGGAAACATCACTGTGAGAAGCCTACTTGTGCGACCTGAGGGTCTGCAAAAGTAAAGATCAGAAAACAGACATAGGTACTTCTCTTCTGTTAAACTCTCTATAAAAACATTGGAATATTTTCTCGCACGTTTACCCAGCTTATATTACAGTGACAGTATAAGAACCAAGTATAAGACAGTTCACTTATCTTAATGCAAGGGTTTATCCTGTCCTCACAGCTGAATCAGATCCGTAAGAGGCCTTGTGTGCAACTGGAAAGGGTTACCATACCCCGATAAAATTTCTGCACAATAAGAGATTCTAATAACTCTGCAGCACACGTCCATCATATGGAACAAGCTACGCCTGAAAACACAGATCTTAAGACCTTCATTTTTATTTATTCTGCAAAGCATAGCTAGAATCTAAACAACTATAAAGGGTTGTTTTTTCAAAGAAATTTTGAGCAGTTAAGCCCAGCTCCAGTAAAATGCTGCTCAGTGGCTCAAGACAATCCTTTCCTTGCTTACCCTTTGAAGATAACTTCTACTAATCATCAAACTGTGTTCACCTTAGGAATTATGATAGTTCAGCTGTGTGAGAGCTTATTTGAAAGGTGCAGTTTCTACCTGCTAGCTATAAAAATCTTACAAAAACCTACAAAAAGTAGGAAGAAGTTCTACTGCATTTTTTGTCAGTGAAGTAAATTAAATTTGAAGAAAGTAGGGGCATGGGATTTCCAGGATTAACTCACTTTTCTATCAATAATTATTTCTCTTGCAATAAGTGGCATATTCTGACAATGATGTTCATGACTCATTATCATAGCTAATTTTTTTGAAAATTGTGTATGAAGGGTGTACTTTGTTCAGCTGCTTTTCAAACCTCTCCCTGTGGGTATAATTGATCAAAGCTGCCTCTCAGTTAAGCTCTGTATTCATAAGAAAGAATAACCTTCTGTCCTGAAACATAAAAGTACTCAGTGTTTCTCCTCCTTGGGTAAACAAACATCTTATGCCTTTAGAGCAATCCAAAGCCCAGGGCAGGACAGGTGAACTTGCTTCAATGTAGTTTCTATTCTAACCACAGAGCATTCTCCTCATCTTCCTGAGGCAGAAGGATGGAGTGTTCTTCACATTAGATGTCAGAGCAGAATTTTGTCATCTCAACTGGAGTCATGAGGAGGTAAAGTGAAGGGTGTTGGCTTGACACAGAGCTACGATTTTCAATCATTATCTTCAAAGCAGGGAGCACCTCATCACCAGCTGTCTGTTCTACCTGCTAATTAGGGTAAGACACCTTCACTTTGATGTATAGGGTTGGCCAGCAGCATAGCTTCTTCATGGTGTTGCTCACAGTAGGAGGAAATGCATAATTCAAAACTATTCAGTGTTTATTAATAGAACAAAGGAAAACACACCCATGTCTCATTTCTCCATGTACCTGAAGCATTGCTATGGAATGCTGACCTATAAACTGGCTTTTAAATAGTAAAAATCACCTGATCTTGAGGATAGGGAAATGTCACTGTAAGTTAGGAGCCATTGCTCCTCATAACCTTATCTCCCCTCACCCCAGATAGAAATATCATCACTTCCAGTACCACAAGGATGACGACCTCACTGAATCAGTCCAAACACTGTCCCAAAATGGCAAAGCTGCTACTAATTCATCCTTGTGTGTTTTCCAGATGTTACTGCTGCTGCAGGGCTGCAATTGAGACTACAGCACAGATCACATCTCAAGCGATCTGCCATTATCCCACGTGAGCTGCCAATTGCCTTGCGCTTTCCTGGGCTGGTCACACAGGCACATGTATAAGAGTTAAGGATGGCAATTTAAACTGAAAACTTCCAGATATGTTAGTAATACTACTTAATAATTGGAACCTTGTTTGTGCAGGCTTCAGCAGATAATTGTACCCAAATACGGAAATCTCCTGTGGAAAACTGGTGTTTCCCTTACAGGCATGCCTCTTTATACAAATAGAACTCCCACAGAACTGAAGAATTACATATTAATACAGAATCAGATGATTTTCTGAAGTATCTTTTATATGTTGTTTTTTCCAGTATAACCGCATCCTCCAACCAATACAAAATATTCCAGGTTATGGCATGGATTTTTAGAGGATACTAAAAGTCAGCAGTGCTTAGGATCTGGGGATATCAAAGCTTTATCTGTGGCCAATCCTACAGCTTGGCACCACTGTGAAGAGCCTGGTCATCCTCTCGACACCATCCCTTCAGATACTTGGTGGTGTCCCCTCTCAATCACCTGTTCTTGAGGCTGAATAGGACAAATTTTTGCAGCCTTTTCATAAGAGAGATGCCCAAGCCCCTTAGTCAACTTTGTTGCCTTCCTGGACCCACTTCAGGAGCTCCATGTCTCTGTCATCCTGAGGAGCCCAGAGCTGGACACATCACTCCAGGTGAGGTCTCACCAGGACTGACTGCAGAGACAGGATCACCTTCCATGATCTGCTGGCAATGCTCCTCCTAATGTTCCCCAGGATACCATTGGATTTCTTGGCCACCAGGACACACTGCTGGCTCATGGACAGTTCACTGTCCACCAGGACCCCCAGGTCCTTCACCTCAGAGCTGCTCCCCAGCAGGTCAGCCTCAGCCAGTGCTGGTGCCTGGGCTTGTTCCTCCCCAAGTGTAGGACCCTTAATTTACACTTGTCAACTTTCAGATGGTTCTTCTCTGCCCCTCTCTCCAATGGGCCGAGGTCCTTCTGAGCGCTCCAGGGCATTGGCTACCCCTCCCAGCTTTGTGTCCTCAATGAATTTGCTGAGGAGACACCTGGCCCTTCTCACAAGTCATGAATTAGCAAGCTAAATAGCTCTGGGCCATGATGATGTTTGCTTTCTTCCAGTCCTCAGCACCTCTCGTGATCTCCATGGCCTTTCAAAGATGATCATGAGTGGCCTTGCAGTGCTGTCCGTCATCTCTCTGAGCACTTGTGGATGTATCCACTCAGGGCCCAGGACTTGTGAATGTCAGGTTTGCCTCAATGGCTTCTAACCTAATGCTCCTTGATCAGGGGTAAGTCTTCCTTCCAACATTCATCTACCCTGGACTCCTGGGTCAGAGAATATTGAGGGCTGGTCTTATCAGTAAAGATAAGGAAAGCAAAGAAGGCATCTAATAACTCATGTCTCCTCTGTGTTCTCTGGTTCTCCTCTGTGTTCTCTGGTACCAGGATCCCCTCTTCACTTAGTAACAGGTCCATAGTTTTCCTTTTGTTATTGATATATTTGAAAATGCTCTTTTTTCATCCTTGACATCCTTGACCAGATTTAATTTCAGATAGGCCTTAGCCTTTTGAAGTTCATGTCTACTTACTCCATTCACCTGTCTATATTCACTCCAAGTGCCTGACCACGCTTCCACCTCCTGTGTATTTCTTGCTTATACTTGAGTAATGAGCTCTTTATTTACACATGGAGGTTTCTTGCCCTTTTGGCCTGATTTCTTTCTCATTGGGAGGCATTATTCTCGGGCCCAGAGGAAGTGATCCTGGAGTCTTGACCAACACTCTTGGATCCCTCTTGTCTGAAGGCTCTCTTCCTATGGGATTCTTCCAAGACCCCTAAGGAGCAGAAGTAATCTTGCTCACTGTCCTGTTACACCTTCATTCAATACTGCACTCTACCATCTTATGGTCATTACTATCAAGGTTGTCCCCAAACTTCATTTTTTCTGAGGCACTGGGAACAGGAATACATTATAACAGCAAACCATAATTCTGCTGTTATATCCCAGTGGATATAAAATCCCATCTATATTTGCATTTCTGCAGAACATCTCAGCATCTGTCTTTTAATTGAGGAAGAAATCAATTTCACTGAAAGTAGTTTGGGAAGTGGATTTTACTTTTTCAACATCCTCCTATTTGTAAAAGTGCCAGCTGTACTGTTGTTGTTGTTGCTCCTACTAGCTAGAAAGTCTCCTCACAGGCAAAAACCAAAAAAGTAGTGTGAGATACCCCACGAACTTCCATGTAAATGGATGGACTGGAAGAAGCAGGATACTCTGAAACTCTCCTCTTGCAATTGAGGCTGCATGTAGGAGGGTGGCAGTCCTGTGTGTGATTGGGCTGAGATAGACAAACTTCCGTTCTGTCTAAAAAACTTATAAAGGCAAGGGCTTTCACCAGTGTGTCGTGTCACTAGACTAATAACAAGCCAACTTTCTGGATTGAAAAAAAGTAGAAAAATCCTGCTTAAGGGAAACTGAGTTCTGCAGATGAACATTCCTGTCTAGGAGCCGCAGCCAGCTTGTGTGGTGTTTACCTGACTTCATGTGGGCACAGGGGTACAAAGAGACTCTAGCTGCCTCTCAGCTAGATTTCACTGCCCTCTGATTCGTTGTTGGATTTATTTTGTTTTTTTAATCACATTTTGATCTTCATTTGAGGGATCATAAATTGCAGTGAGAGCAATCTCACTGGCCTAATATTTTAGGATGGTGACAGTGGGAATAAGTCAATATTTCTTCCTTCATTAATTTACACAGTGCCACACTTCAGAAAATATGACAAAATTACAGCCAATCCCTGTGATCCCCCGCTCCTGATAAACTCTGCGTGTGCCAAAATTAATACAACCCATCATTTTGGTTCCATTTCTCTTTCAATATGGGCTCCTAGTTTCTTATGGGTTTTCTCTGAAATTAAGCTCTCAACCAGTGAGTAAGGGCAGATCTTTAGCACTGTACCATCAGCTCTTTCCCCAAGACTGACCCCCATGCCTGTCCTTTCCTCTGTTGGGTGACAGGGTGACAGCACAGTGGTCAGTGCCTGCCCTTTGATGATCATCACAGGTCTTGGGTCACACAAGCCGCCCTGTAACATCACCCATCTCACAGCCATGGTGACATCTACAATGACAGGAGTGTTTAACAGTCTTGTCTTTCATAACATACTCTGTTGTTACCATCCTACTGCCCCTTCAGTGTTTCTACTCTTAGCAAGGAAACCCACCATCTCTCATTGGCTATAAAAGATTCAAAATAGTGAAGCAGAAGCCTCATGGTTATTCACAGCTGCAGGACAGTGGAAGTTGGGTGCCCTTCTTGCGGCCCCCAGCCTTTGCAGGTGCTAAAAACCAAGTGAAGGGTCCTTCACATGGCTAGGGACAATCCCAAACACAAATATATGTTGAATGGAGACTGGATTGAGAACAGACTTGAGGAGAAGGTCTTGGGTCTGCTGGTTGACAAGAAACACATCATGACCCAGCCACGGGCACTCCCAGCCCAGAGAGTCAAACGTGTCCTGGGCTGCATCCAGAGCAGTGTGGGCAGCAGGGCCAGGGAGGGGATTCTGTCCCTCTGCTCTGCTCTGCTCTGCTGAGACCCCACCTGCAGAGCTGCATCAGCTCTGGGGTCTTCAACATAAGAAGGACATAGATTTATTGGAATGAGTCAAGGGGACAGTCATGATGATCAGAGGGATAGGACCTCCCTCCTAGGAGGATGGGCTGAGACAGTTGAGGTTGCTTAGCCTGAAGAACAGAAAGATTAGGCGAAACCTTACAATATGTTTTAGCACTTCAAGACAGATGGAGAAGAAGTTTTTACAAGGGTGGGTATTGATAAGACAGCTGGAAATAATTTTAGATTATCTGCTTTAAAAAACTCTTTGTTGAAAGGGAGCGAGTCACCGAAGGTGTTGCACAGAGAAGTCAATGATGCCCCATCCCTGAAAGTGCTCAAGGCGAGGTTGGAGGGGCTCTGGGCAACCTTGTCTAGTGGAAAGTATGGAGGGAGTTCGAAGGAGATGATCTTTAAAGTCTCTTTCAACACAAATCTCCCCCATGATTCTATAGTTCTCTGACTTCTTAAGCCACTCCAAGGTTGGACCAGAAGCAGAAGTGGCACAGACAAACCCCAGTGGGATGCTAGGTTTGGGTGTCAGAATGACTGCTTTGTGTAGCAGTAAGAGAGCACAAGGATCTCTAGACCATAACTGAGTGTTAAAAAAAGAGCTGATTTTAGCTGGATAACCTTGATTTTGCATCGCATTACTGGGATAATATAAAGATCTCCATTCTTAATTTCTGAAGCAAATGCATCAGCCTAAAGGACAGTCTCTGTTCTCCAACAAAGCTGAGGAAAATAAAGGATATGTTAAAAGCTCTTTATGTTCAAATGATTCTCAAAACAAGTTATTTTAACATGAGCCTCAGAGACTACTAGAACAATCTAGAGGAAAATCTATTATGTTGTCACTGCCCCTGTCAACAGAAAAACTATTTCTTGTGAGTTAAAATGAGAGGTACATGGTGCTTTACCCATTGCCTTTACCAAGCATTACCAGCATCCCATGAACAGAGATCCTTCCCTGCAGGGGAAGATCAGCAAGAAGCCACAGCTCTGCCAAGATGGAGGAACTCCAGACAAGGAAGCTATTATCTGCTGTTTGTATTGGCTCTGGTCATCTGAAAAGGGAGACGAGCCCAGCATTTCATTTTCTTGAGTTTCTGGGAAGAAGAAATGAGAAAAAAATATGGACAGACAGAACTAAACTCTCCCTCAAATCTCGCAGCTGTGACATTTGACAGGAGGGCTAATGCAAGAGAAGAGCAATCAGGAACCAAGAGTCCCTGGAGCTGAGTTATAAAATGCCCAGAAAATATGTTGTCTTGGCTTGAAGTGCTCCCACCTCCCACACTGGGCATAAAGGTGGGACACTGGCCAGGAACAGGGTGGCAGAGAATTCAAACTTGCCTACTCAGTGATTTGTATGGCTTCTGACAATCCTAAAGCTGCTGGGTTTTGAACAGGCTGTTCAGACAGCACTGCACCTGACCTTTCCATGCTCATGCTTTCCATGCTTGGGCTTTGCCATCGTGACTTTGATCCTCCCTCATACTCTGTCATGCAACAGCATGTTTTCTCTCACAATCCACATATGGAAAAAAAAAAAAAGTGAAAAAGTGACCTTGTCTTCATGCTTGCACTTCTTTACTTGATGCTGGTACTTTGGCACTTGTGCAGTGTTTGGTCTGAAAGAAAAACCCAGACGAAAGGAGACAAAAACCATGGAGTTATAATTCTTTTAATTTCCATAACCAGCTGTGCCAACGGCCTTCAAAGTGCATGTGAATGAGATTCAGAGATTTGCTGCTATACATCCACTCTTCTGCCAACCAGCATTATTCTGTTATCAATATTCTGCAGGCGTCTGCCCTTGGCTTTTGTGTGTGCCTGCACTGAATGTCACCACTCCCTTCCCTGGGTATGGCTGTAGTCAATTATAATTATGCAAAGCAAACGTCAGCTCACACAGCAGCAAGCTCTGAAAAATGCAGTCTCTACACTTGCCTCTTAGCAGTAGGAAGATCACAACTCTTTGGTGTTTGATCCTGATCTCACGCTTGTTCACTGCTAATGGAATTTCCTTGACATCAAAGCAGACTCAATTTGCACAGGATTGAGATCCTTGTTCAGCCCCATGAGTGTAAACTGCTCTCAGGCAGTCGTACATACTGGTCTGGGAGAGTAATAATCACTCCAGTACAGAGTTCTTCTACTCCTTTCATAGCTGACATCCTTCTGAAGACTTGTTAACAGCAGTGAGTGTATGTGAATACTTCATTTTCTAGCGTCTGATCTCCCATCAGCACAAGTGAGATTAAACAGTCAGGCCCAATCATGTCTGACCACGATGTCAGATTTTAGACCTTGCCTCAATGTAGTGCTCATTTTCTAGTGGTTCAGCTGGAGAGATAAAAACCCAGCAGTCCAAGGAGGGGTTAATAATCACTAATATATTAATAATCTTGATAGGATTCATCTGAGAATACACAAAAAGCTGGCTGGTGTCATCACAAGTTCTCTTTCAATAATTTTTGAATGTTCTTGAGAATATGGAGAGATCTAAGTCAACTGGAAGCTGGTTAATGTTGTACCAATTTTCGAGAGGAGTCACCCTGAAATACAGGCTTGTCAGTCTCACTTCAGTGACTGGTAAAAGTACAGAGAAAATTATTCTGGAGTTATAGAAAGACACCTAAAGAGCAAGTCATCAGACACAGCCAGCACAGCTTCATGAGGGAAAAGTCTTGCTTGTTGAATCTGATTTCCTCTTATGAGTGGATAATCCACCTAGCTAATCAAGGGAACTCAGTTGATGCAATATATTTGGATATCAGTAAAGCTTTCGACGCGATCTCTCACAGGATTCTTCTGGATACTTCATGTGTGATGGGTGAACAGTTGGCAGATTGGATGCAAAGGGTTACAGTGAATGGTGTGATGTCAGACTGATGACCTGTCATCAGTGGGGTTCTACAGGGGTCCTTCAGGAGCAGAATAAAATAGTAGCAAAACAGAAAGAATGGGAAGTATGCACAATTTTCTTTCTGGGTGTTGGGGTTTGGGTTTCTTTCCTTATTACTTGTGGAATTTTTTCCCATTGAGTTGCTACCCATCCCACTGACGGCTGGGTACTTGAGACAACAGGGAGTTGGCCAAGTCTCAGGGGACAGGGCTG
Source organism: Hirundo rustica (assembly GCF_015227805.2). Lineage (NCBI taxonomy): Eukaryota > Metazoa > Chordata > Aves > Passeriformes > Hirundinidae > Hirundo > Hirundo rustica. The sequence goes on along the minus strand of NC_053488.1, from coordinate 4,955,968 downwards.
GGGCAGCTGCTAGCTGTCTCTCACTCTCAGTTTTTGGAAGAGGACCGTTGGAGCTGTTGCTTGAGAAGGGAACTCATTGCTGCTGCCAGAGTCCAACCCAGAGCTGTTCCTTCTGGCATGGTGTGAGGTTCTGCTCATGAGAGCAGCCACTGAACTGGGGCCTTATTAACATCCACCTCACTAAATGAGGGATTTTTCACTGTCTGCTTGGGTGCCTGGGACCCTGAGGTCACCCCTCCCTACCCTGCTGGGAGCTGGGCTGCTCCTGTCCCACCCTGCTGCTTCTTCAGCACTGCTCCAAGCTTTTGCTGCACGGTAGTCCCACAGTCCCAGCCTGCCAAGATCTCCCACAGCTCCGGAGTTTCTGATACATCTCATCCACCAGCCCAGGATTTTTGCTCATTCCTGCTGTGCCAGCTTGGTGCCGCTCAGAGTCCTGCAGGGACACCAGGATCAGCCGTCCCAGGGTTTGTGAAGCAAGGCCTCTCCTCCATCCCTTCCCGTCTGGACCGAGCCGCCATTGCCGTGTGCTCCCTGTGCCCGCCCCACAGCGCCCCCTGCAGCCGCGGGGGAATCACTGCACCCCCCCCTGCCCGGCCGGGAGCCAGCAGCGCCCCTGCTGGCTGTGACCGGAACTGCACCGAAGGGGAAAGCGCCTGCTGCCGAGAAGGGGTCACTGGGTTCGTGGTTCTGGTTGTGGTTAATGCCAGAGTTGGTGTCTGTTTGTCTTGTTATACATACTAGTAAAGGACTGTTGTTCCTATTCTCATATCTTTGCCTGAGAGCCCCTTAATTTCAAAATTGTAATAATTCGGAGGGAGGGGGTTTTCATCCTCCATTCCATGGCAGGCTCCTGCCTTCCCTAGCAAACACCTTTCCTTTTCAAACCAAGACATTGGGTGTGTCGCTCACTATGCTGGAAGAAATTGATCTGATGAAAGAGCCAATATTTTCCAAGGGAAAGTTTTCACAGAATCACAGAAAACACTAGGGTGGAAGAAACCTTCAAGATCATGCTGTCCAACCCATGCCCTAGTAACCCAAGTAAACCATGGCACCAAGTGCCACATTCAGTCTTTCTTTAAATGCATGCAGGGATGGTGACTCTACCACCTCCCCGGGCAGAAAATTCCAGTACTTTTTCATTCTTTCTGTAAAAAAATTTTCCTACTATCCAACCTATATTTCCCTTGGCTCAGCTTAAGATGCTGTTCTCTCATTCTGTCAGTTGCTGCCTGGAGAAAGAGACCAAACCTCACCAGTGGCAAATACAGGAGAAGAATGACCTCCCTTCTCCTGCTGACCACACCATTCCTGATCCAGGCCAGGTGCCATTGGCCTTCTTGGCCACCTGGGCACACCCTGGCTCATGTTCAGCTGCTGTCACCAGCACCCCCAGGTCCCTTTCCTCCTGGGCACTGTCCAGCCACAGCATGCCCAATCTAGAGCATTGCAAGGGGGTTATTGCGGCCAAAATGCAGGACTCAGCACTTGGACTTATTAAACTTCATCCTACTGGACTCTGCCCATCCACCCAACCATTCCAGGTCACTCTGCAGAGCCCTCCTACCTTCCAACAGATCAACATACAGCCCCAGCTTAGTCTCGTCCGCAAATTTACTAATGAAAGCCTCAATACCCTCATCCATGTTGTCAATAAAAACACTGAACCGAGCTGGCCCCAGCACAGACCCCTGAGGGACACCACTGGTGCCTGGCTGCCAGCTGGATGCAGCACCGTTCCCCACCCCTCTCTGGGCCCGGCCATCCAGCCAGTTCCTAACCCAGCGAAGAGAGCTTTTGTCCAAGCCATGGGCTGCCAGCTTTTCCAGGAGTGTGCTGTGGGAGACGGGGTCAAAGGCCTTGCTGAAATCCAAACAGACAACATCCACAGCCCTTCCTGCACCCACCAGGCAGGTCACCTGGTCATAAAAGGAGACCAGGTTGGTGAAACACAACCTAACCCTCCTAAACCCATGCTGCCTGCATCTGATATCCCAGCAGTCCTATAAGTGCTGCATGATGACACTCTGAATAAACTGCTCCATGACCTTACATGGCACTGAGGTCAGGCTAACTGGTCTATATTTACCAGGATCCTCTTTCCCACCCTTTTTGTGAATGGGTGTCACATTGGCCAGCTTCCAGTCATCTGGAACCTCTCCAGTGAGCCAGGACTGATGGTAAATGATGGAGAGTGGCTTTGCACTGCCAGCTCCCTCATCACCCTGGGATGGATCCCATATGGGCCAAGAGATTTATGAACATCCAAGTGGCTCAGCAGTTCTCTGACTGTTTCCTCCTCTCTTTACCTCAGATTTATGAATAAACCCAAGGCTATGAAGGAGATGGATAGGAAAGTTTGTTACTGCGTTCAGATGATGTGTTCTACACTGGGAGTAGGCACATGGGAAATTTTACAGAGTCATAATATCTTTCCTCATGAGGAAGAAAGAAGTAAAATAATAAGCCAAATCTTAATGAGTTAAATTATTCTGCAAGTTAGTGAATTCCCACATCAGAATATTTGGGTTTTTTTTTTTTTTTTTTACATAAAATGTTCTCTAGTAATAGATACTGACTAAAACGAGACCTTAGAATATCCATTTGAGACAATAGTCATGATCAAGCCTGATGGCTGGAAATTTCCACCATAAAAATTGCTCCAATACCATCCATGTAAAAAGCACCATGACAGCATCACAGCAAGCTATAGAAGCAGGAAAATAAAAGACATCAGAGATGGATTGTGAGGCTTCAAACGGCCTTCATGATCAGAGGAGTTTGCAGGCAGCTCTCCAGGCCCAACTTCATGACACAAAGAAAGAAAATCACCCTGTTTCTTTAGGGTGAGGGTCTATCTTGTGTTTTTGCAGACATCCATCAGGCAGGAGCATGCTGTTTCCTCACCACAGCTGATTCACTGCCAGTTCACACCCTTACACCACAGTGACTTGTTGCCCCTCCAAGAGCTACTTCTGAGTGTGAACCGTAAAACAAGGAAGGCTGTTTGCTGACCACATGAGAGCCTACCCGCATTTTCATATCTTTCCAAAACATAAGCAATTGTTTGAGGAGAAAAGACAGTTGTAACCTTCCTTATGGACAGAAGATGACAGGAGTGCTCTAGCCAGGATTTGATGCATTCTCCACTCAGCCTCTGCCAAGAGTGCTCAAGGCTCCGTGGTTTCACTGCTTCCCAAAGCTCGTGGTTTTGAGGGCAGTACTGTCCAGCCATAATCACTTGGTAAGCCTTCAGCCTGAGAGACACATTTGCTCATTTGCTCTACTTGAGAGCTGCATGTTTCTCTGGAACTGCAGCTGGCACCAGTGTGGAAAAATGAAGAATTGATATATTTGTTCTGGCTGAAGAGCAGGAAGAAAATGCATGATAGTTGGTGGGGGACAGCCAGCACAGTACTAACTGCAGTGTATTCTGCTGGTTTTTCCAAGCTGAATTAAGCTGCTTGGCAGAAAACATCAGGCTAAACTCCATGCATTTTACAGAATAGTCATCATTACATGCATTAAGATATATACATTAAGATATATGCAGATTACAAGGCACAGCAGTGAAGACACACCAAATCAACACAAGTGTTGGAATACCTATTAGAATTTTAAATTCCCACTTTCACCTTTTACACACTAACAGTCCCTGACATACCTCGTGCCAAGATCTTAAAACAGACATATTAAGCAATTCATTTCCTATTTTGTCAGACATTCCTTTTGTCCCAAATTATCTAGGTTTGATAAGTCCTAAGGATTTAACTTCCTTTATTTTTCCACAGTGTTTTACCCACCAAAAGGGGTTAGAATTCAGATTTCTGCAGTGTTGCTGCTGCATTGCATCCAGAATCATGGTGTACTGAAGCCTCATCTCGTGTTGCTGCATAGTGCCGTGAGTGTTTTCTTTAGATTGAGGACCCCAGAAACCCGAAAGAATGTATGGATTACCTCTACAGAGCCTGCAGAAGGCAACTAAGGAAAGTAAGACCATGTCAGCAGGGTAAAATTTACTATATATGCATGTGTGCAATCACGAAAACCAACCAAACAAAATTAAAAAAAAACACCGAAAAAACCCTCCCAACAACCCCCCCAAAACAACCAACCCAACAACCGCTGCAGCCTAAATATGACAACGCTGACTTGTTTTTCCTTGGTGGGCATGTATCTAGGGTTTTACCTCCAAAGAGGAAACAATGTTTTTCACATAAGACAAAAAGAGATGGTGAGATTTTCTATGTACACTCTTTAAGTTTAATAATAATCCAAAACCAGTGTCAGAAATTAGTTCGGTATAAAGTATGCTGGATCGAGAACTGTTTGGATTTTGATGACTCCTCTCTAGTTTGAAGATTTTCAATGCTGAGAAAACTGTGTGTGACCAGTGCCCCAGAGCGACAGCATATGCTAAGAGGTGGACAAGATAACGGAGAGCTGATCTTGGTGTTGGAGTGGTGTGAATGGTTTGAGTGGCACTATCCTAACATGAAACTGTATTCCTCAACAAAATAACAGTTTGGAAATGGACACATTTTCAGGTTTCATTATTTCTCTTCAGCTCAGTCTCTGTTCCTTTCTGACTACAGTGAAGCATATAGAGTCTGTGCAGGCATCCATCACTGGAAGGAATGCCCCTGCTTTTTAGGGACTCATTTGTCGCGGTCTGGTCCAGTGGTAAAGGTGCTGCGACCTTCCTCGCTAGAAGCGTCTTTAAAAAGACACCTGGATTCAGGGAGGCACAGGCACTCCCAGGCACAGCGTGATCACCTCTTTGTACACCCTTAGGTGCAGAGTGATTTGCTCCTTGTGCACTCCCAAGTGCGGAGTGGTTCGCACTTTGGGAGGCTGCCTGAGCAGCAGAGCTGCATTTGCCACCCTGGGTGGCACAGGAGTAAAAGCAGCAAGATGGGGTCTTTGTGATCTCCAGGAGAGCTTCTTTGTTCCACAGGTCTGGAGCAGGAAGGAGCCAAAAGGTCCTGGGGTGTGGCAGTGTGTCCTTGAGGAGCAGAGCCTCTGCCTAGGCCCCAGTCAGCCTCTCCCGTGGAAAAGCTGCTGGGAGCAGCTCAGGCTGCTATCGAGCTCTCACATCCACACACGCCACGAGCCTGGCTCAGCAAAAGAGAGGCAAGAAGGCCCTTTGCATGAGATCAAGCGCCATCAAGGTTTATTCCAGGTGCTGAAGGGGATCCAGTGCAAAAGAGGGGTGATGATGAGCCTTGCTCAGGCCTAGGTGTGATTTACAGCATCCAGCGTCCTTGTGGCACAAGGGTGGCACTGAGGGCAGGGCAGGGCAGTGTCCTGTAGGGAAGACAGGTCTGGTCACCGGGGTCCCACAAACAATGGATTAACAAGGAAAAAGAAACCAGGAGAATTTGGGTATTAGGGAGAAGAAGCAGGGGTAGAATTACAGTGTGTCCTTCCAAGGCCAAAACCTGGGGGTTATTTCAGTAGGCTTTAGGGACTTCATGCCAGGGGAGATGGATTATACAGGGTAGCCAGAGGTGGGGTTTCACAACTTGGCCAATGGGGAAAGGAATTGGGAAAGGGACCAATCGGGGAAGGACCCAAAAAGAACCAGTCAGGAGGGGTAAAAACCAGGAACAAAGGAAATAACCAATGGAGTATGAAACATTAACACAGAATTGCAAAGGCTCGTGGGTTGAAGTATTTTTTTCTCACCTTGCGCCACAAGGAAAACTCTCAAAACTATTTCTCAAAGGAGAGTCTCTGCACACTGAGACAGCCTAGAAGCGCTTTTGCTCACCCTGAGCTACAAGGAATTCTCCCAAGGAGACTTCCCAAAGGGACGTCACTACAAAGACAGGCAGCCTAGGGGCTGTGCTCCAAAAGAGTGAGTTGTTCTCTGTGCAGGGTCCAGGGATAGCCACACTCATGTCTGCCTGTTTTCCTCTGTGCATTGCTGCCTGCAGCTGTCTCTTCCTATCCTGCAGTGCTCCCCTCTCCATCAGCACAGTGCTCAGCAGCTGGCCTTGTAATCAGTCTGGAGTGACACCGTGTGTATCAGAGACTTAAAAATAGAAAGATTTCTTTTTTAAATTTTCTCAGTAGTCTATACCTGCAAAAATGAAGTGGCGGATTCTTCTGCTGACTTACACCCCTTTGCCAGGCAGGTAATCCCTGAGACCATGTTTTCTTTGTCACCCTGCCTGTTAAAATCAATCAAGTGGCCCCTGGTAAGACTGGTAAGGTTGCAGAGTAGATATAAATTGGGAGATGCAGGAAGGAAAGGACAAGCTGGAGTTCATACCTCCCTTTGTTTAAATTCCAATACAGAGGAGCCACACGCAAATCCTTCAAAGTATGTCAAGTGTAAGCAACAATTTAGCATCAGCTAATGCTCTATTATTACTGCATGAGTAACAGCACGCTATCAGAAAGTTATTAATGTTGGGTGGTGGGTGGCAGAAAGCCATTGCACTTTTTATTATTATTATGACCTCGTGTGGAAAAACTTCACCTTTAACCTTACAGAAGTGTGTTGTTTTGCCAGAAGATGCAAAGTGTCCTTAGAGGTAGCTGGCACACTTTGCTTGTGCTGTGGTCCTTTTGACTTCTTTTCCTCCTCTCTGGCATGTTTTTAGACATGCCTGGTGATAGAGACGTGGTGGGGTGTAGTGTAAGGGAGGATTCAACAAGGGTCTCACACTCTCAGACTGTGTAATCTTGCTGTCCAGTTCAGTGTGCTACCACTTAGTCAAACTTTGGTATGATAACAAGCCTCTGGCCCCTTTGTAGCCTGCTCTGTTCCACACTCCGCAGATTTTGAAGATTGGTGCTTGTCTCTCAGTTTCTCACTACTGCTGCAGCTGTCTGAACTGTAAGTTACAATCACTACAAGTAGGAGGACTGGGAGAGTATGGGCATGCAAAATTGAATCAATCTTAAGTTTTGTACCTTTGTACACATCGTACCAATTGGTACCGCACTGGTTCTTTTCCTGCCATTTGCTCCATGCAACAAGATGAGGCTCTCAAATGAGGTAATGCACATGGAAGGCATTAATAATACATTGTGACAGGTATAGTAAATTAATTTGGAGACTACTATAAACAGTGTGAGAACACAGATCTTATTGCAGTTTCTTCCGTGGAAAGATGGTAAAAATATCTCTTTTATAGTAATTTAAGAGACTGCAGTTTCTTCCAAAATACTTCGATGAAAACTTCAGCTTCTTAGACAAGAGAGACTCCTCTTGACTGGCCAGAGTCCAGCAGAGCTTTAGCAATTTAAACCAGCTGAAACCATGGCCCATAACATTGTGTTTACACCCACAGCCCTAGAGAACATTTAAACTGGACAGATCCAAGTTTCTACAGCCAGTGGAAAGACTAACAATGGTTTCAGAGCTAAACTGTGCCATTAGCCAAGCTTTTAGATTAAATGGAGGCGTATATGAAAACAAGTCAGATTTACAGTTCTGAAAGAACAGTTTTCAGGATGTGAGCTGATTAGTGAGTCCAGTGGGTCCAAAGAGTTGCAAGGTACTTCAGCTGAAGGAGACCTATAATTTATATTCAATAAAATCTGCAAGCAATTCTCTGGAATTCACTTCAGAAGAAAAGGAGGAAAACTTGTAGGAAGGGGCTATAGACCAGAATGGATCCTTAAAAAGTCCAGCACAGTTAATCAGCAAAGAAAACTTAGTTTCAGAGGCCAGGAAGTACAGGGCTGGGGTAAACATTGCCAAAAGTCAAACGAAGTTAGAAGTTTGCAGAGGAAATTCAAGAGTAATAATAAAAGGAAATCATGAAAAGTTATTTAGCTGCTGAAATAAAAATATTTTAGACAAGAAAAGAAGTGATATTTTTATCCTGAGAGGATTAATGCTGGCAGAGGTGTGTTAAAACATTCAGTGAAGCTCAGCTTTGGTTTTCTTTAAGAACATTAAACTCTGGAGAAATGGAGGACAGGTATGGGATGAGTGTCAGGAAATTGAAAATACTTCCTCAGGGGGGATACAAAACTCTGAGAGCTGGATGTGCTCAGCCAGCAGAGATCCCCCACTACAGGACACTAGAAGACGTAGCAGACAGTCCATGTAATTTTGTCAAGCTGTGCAGGAGAGGGATCCACATGACTTGAGAACAGTAAATATAGTAACCACAATTAAGAAAGTGAACTTGCATCTAAAGGACTGTTAGCTTGATTGCAAGAATATGCAAGAGCACATAAAGGATTTTAAGTGGGAGGAATAATTAATGATATGTTGATTAATGAAAAATAAAAGAAAAGACAGCAGCCTGTGCCTGCCAGCTGGAGGGTACCATGCAGCCTAAAGCTTCTGCTTGCAGGAGTGCTGACGGATTGCTTTAAGAAAGGCAATTGCAGCCAAATGAAGCTGTAGAAACATCTGAGAAGCACTTGTGATATGGGAAATCACCAGGTAAAATGGAAAATACAGAAAGGAAAAACACAGAAACCATAGCAAGGAAGGCAGAAATGGCTCTAAAAGGAGACGGCAAGCAGTTGTGTTAAAGGACAACTTTCAGCTTTTTCTGGGAACCAGAATCTTTTCACAGCTGTCTCCATAAAGGACTTTGGTTGAAGAAGTAGCTGTCTGTTAATGAGATTTGCCCTTTAGACCTTTGCAGGAGACAGCATGGCACAGAAAGGCATCTGAACACAGTACAGGTAGAAACAGATAACCTACAGATCTGGATAAATAGTGGTAGTGTGAAGTTTAACACTCATTTCCAGACATTGTCATTAACATCTAACAGGAGGATTTCTGCAGTAGTCTGAGGATTTGCTATTACATCTCTCCAAGATTCTGGGAAAGTGAAAGAGAAAGAGATAAAAAGGGTAATTTTATTCACTTACAGGACTGACTATGAGAGCCCAGGGTGATAGGGCTGCACAGAATGCAAATGTCTCCATAGACATTGTTAGGGAAAGTACTTCCAGTAGACACAGGGAAGTGTTCACAGTCTTGCATGGCACATTAACTGGAATATCTGGAACGAAGCCAAAACCTCACATCCTGGAGACAGAAATTCATACAGCAGAGGTAAGATGAAAAATTTCACTTTGTGCAAAGACTCTCACAGAGTTCAATTTGTTTAGGAAACCTAGGGTTCTAATGCGATTGAAATACTGATGACTTGGTTGAGTGCATAGCCCTAATGTTCATTTTGGATTGATAAAACAGCTGTTCTTGCTTTTATGTCTTCCTATGGATCAGCCCTTATCTTCTAGTCCTAGTTTCCTCGGAAACCTCTGAGGTGGTAGTGACCCGAGGGAAGGTGTACACCTGCTGGTGCCTGTCTCTGCCTCTGCTAAGGTACCTCCTGTTCTCTACAGGGTTTGGACTTCCTCACCTATCACACCTGGGAAGTTATGAAGAGACATCATTAAGATAAAAGGAAGCCGCAATCAGAAAAGTTGGTTTTGACTTCTTAGAAAGGCTGACCAGAAACAGAGACTGGACAGATCTAGAGATTAAAATAGGTATTTATTGAAAGGCCTCCAGGATACACCTTGGGCAGGACAGGGCCTGGCCAGGGCTACACCCAAAGTGGACTTTGGTCACAAAATGGACAATTGGTCATGAGGTCTTACATTTTATGTTTTGGTCCATTTGCATATTGGGATTTAATTGTCCAATTACTGCTTCAGGTTGTGAAGTCTCATCCTTCTTGTTCCTCCCTTCAGCCACCGTTGTTTGTGCTTTTGGGCCTGAAAGTAGTCCTTGGTCTCCAGAAGGAAAAGGATTTGTTTTCTACCTACTCTGTGAAGAGAGCTGACTGGTATGAGGCTCAGAACTGCACCCCTGGGCAGCACAGAATCTGAAAAACATGAAAGCTAAAACTTAAGGCATAATTTTGAAATCAAATCTGTCATCATATCTGGATTTAGGAACCTAAAACAACCCACTGGGTACAGGTAACAGAGGTCTCTTTGTAGGAGAAATTAATCCTACATTGAAGACTAGATCCACAGTTGTGTTTTTTATTCAAAGAACATGAAGAGGGAGATCCTAGTGAGCTTTATATATATATTAGATTAATTTCTAAAGTAATCATTCAGGCAAAGGGTGAGGAGGGCTGAGTACTCTCCTCAGTCTGGAAAGCTCAGACCTCTATTAGTCTAACATTTCATGGGAGTCCTAACCCATAAACTGTAGGTGAATCTGGGGCATGAAAATAGTTGACCTTTTGTGTCTAAGTCATGTCAACTAGCGTCTGAAAACTGAATCTTTGTGAGGCTGTGGTGGAAGAAAACTAGAGGAAATGAGCTTATTAAAAGGGATTGTCTGAGAAGACAGACAGGCAGGACAAAGAACATGAGCCTGGTTCCCTTTAGAAATTGAAATAGTTAATTAAAAGGAACAGTTAGCCCTTTCCTGGAGGCAGGAATGTAACCTGTCATATGACCTATGTTATAAACAGATGATAATTCCCCAAAGACCTGGAATGGAAATACATGTGTCCTTGTGCACAGAATCACATGATGATGTGAGGCTTGGACCATATCCTCAAAGGACTTACAAGTAAAGACGCAGAGGTAGTGAACCCCAGACACACACTGGTGTTGAATTAAATGCGCATCTGTCCGTTTCATCTGTCTATCATTTGAGTTAGCCCTCTGGGTGAAATTCATCACACCTGATCACCATGGGGCATCAAGTCGAAGCCAGTTCTCCAGGTGTCTCCATGGTCAGTGAAAGGAGATGAGTGGTTCGGCATTCCAGGGAGAACAGGATCAGTGTCCCACACTGAGACCAGCCTGGTGTCTTCACAGGTACCCTTGCTGGTTACAGGTAGGGCTGGACAGTCAGCTGAGATGACAAGCCGTGTGTCTGAGAGCTAACACCAAGGAGGGACAAATCCCACCCTGTTCAACTTCACACACAAAGATCCCAGTCACAGGAACTCGGGCTCCTGCGGCGCTCAGATGCTTTTGGAGATTGCATCTGGCAAAAGGCAGGACGGAGAATGAAGATCACTTTGCTTGTGAGAGATTTCAGGCCAGACAGCTGTGGATCAAAGGGTTTAATAGCACCATTGGCAAAGATGATAGATTTTTGGGTGTTCGGCAAACCTAATCTCTTCACTTAACTTGGAAGATTTACAAGCTGGTGGAGCTTGTAAGCTTTGTGACCAGATTAAGCCAATTGGACTTATGTACTATGAGTGCCAAATAGTTGAGATGTTCCTTTCCATCCTTCAATCTTTAAAACAGAAAAAAAAAAAAAAATAAAAGTAAGCAACTACCATTAAGAGTGAAAAACAGAGTTTTCAAATCCCAGGAGATCTCAATAATCAGAGAGCCCACTGCAGAAATAATTTTGTCCCATTTATCTTCTTCCCTGTGAGGTGTGTTTATCATCAATGTGTAACAAGACCACAAAGATTTTTATTATTTTACAGCTGGCAACATGCATTTAAGAAATATCATTCCTGTTTCAGGGCTTGATTTCTTATCCTCTTTCTTATCCTATTTCTTTTTCATTGACTTTAATGCTTCACTTTTCATTATCCTCCCATTAGGAAGTGACAAAGTGATTACAAATGCCAGTTTGATGCAGGAATTTGGTTGCCATACACCTACTCGTTTTCCTGTTTGCATTTTTGTAACAGGGCTCTGTGGGTGTAGATAAACAAAGAGGAGTCCTGCAGATCCAGGAATAAGTCAAATATAAAGAAAGAAGCAGGTAAGCAGAGCTAACTCCTTAAATCCAAATAATTCTGAGTTCATTGGGTACAAACATGGTTTAGAGGAAGCTGAAGTGCATTAACAAGGAAAACGTTAAGAGGGAACATCACAGGGCTGTTCCACCTACTGTGCATCCAGAGGAGAGCCCTGGCTGCCCTGGTGTGTGTCACACAGAGCACAAATGCAGCAGCCCTGGGGATCAGTGCAGCAAAACCCAGCTGTGGGTTGGGATGGGCTGTGTGGGACCCCTGCACTCCAAACACCCCCAGCGCTTGCATCCACTGCCTACACACATATCTGGCGCAAGACACCCACAGGCTGCCACAACAGTGGGATGAGCTGGGATAGATCGAAAACATGGATGTTCTAGAGAGTATTTTCCAAGGCAGCAGAAAGTCTTTGAGCACAGAGTTCAATTGAGAAAACTCACCTCAGGACAATTCACAGGGAAAAGCAGTATCAAAGCCTTGGGTGCGCTTAAGGTAGAAATTCTTGTACCACCTTCAGAGGCCTCACACTGTGGGAGCCTGACCCAACAACCAGGATGGGAAGAGATTAGTGACAATCTTTTCACCCTTATGAGAGTTGTTTCTTCAGCTTTTCACCCTTTTGAGGGTTGTTTTAAGCAAGAGTTCTTGTACCTCCTATGACCCTTGTGCCAAGGTGAAGCTTTTGCTACAGGAACAACACCCTGAAACACCTCTGGTATTTGTGACACACTGCTTAACTTAATGGGGCCCAGGCCCATGACAGTTTCACAAACACTTGAATTTTTTTTTTTTTTTTAAGAGATAGTAAGTGCTGGATTCCAGGAGTCAAGATAGGTGAACCTTCTCTGGAAGTGCAAATACGACTGTAAAACTAAGAAGCTCATAAGAAATGAGCCATGGTCTTAGTGCTGTGACCTTTAGCTTCTATCTAAGTAGAGTAAAATATGAGGAGGAGGAGTAAAATCCCATCAGGCATGTCAGGCTCCATGAGCCATATTAATTACTGAGTTGGGGCATTTGAATGTGAATCTGGGTATGCATCATCTTTTCCATAAAGTCCAGAAAAGATTCTATGTAGAAATTAGGTTTGAGTTTTCCTTAAACAATCTTACTCGATATCTGAACTCCGTTTTGAAGTTATTCTGCTTTTTTTTTTTTAATACATGCTTATGTATACACATGCACATACAAGTTTTTCTACTTTTTTAAAGAACTGCCTTCTTTTAATACCTGAAAATCGGAATGTATGCCTGCATCTGACAGGTCACAATTGAAGAGCTTGAAAACTGGTCATTTTTTGTCATTATTTCCCCCACCCCTTAAGAAAGCTTCATTTTACTACTTCTCTCTTGGGCCATCCTTCCTCTGAGCTTTTCAGTTCGTTGCCCGCTGAAGTCACATCTGACAAAGGGACAGAAAGTTTAGTTACTGGTTTTGATAAAATCAGTAACTACTTAGAGGAGAAGATTAATTTCTTCAGTAATGGCATGTTTTAGGGGTACCAATTCCTTCACCAGCCAGCTTGGTGTTCTCCTGAACACCAGGCCCCCAGCTTTCTGCTCAACAAGGATTTGAGAAGGGAGGACTGGGGAGTGAGTGGGTGGAGGGCAGAGGAAGAAGCTGGGGTGTTTTGGGGGACCATGGCTGTGAGGCACTGGTGGTGTTGCTCTGAGGCAAGGGTGGGCCGTTCTCATAAGCTGAAACTAAGAAACATACCACAACCTAACGACATTGTAAACATAAAAAGAAAATGTTATCGCACCCCCTTCAAAGATAATGTTAGTGTACCTAAACGGTTCCCAGACGCACTTTCTATTCCACCAGAAAACTCCCCTTGATGCCACTATTAGTGGGAACAGACCAAGAATGCACCACTTGGAAGAGATTTTTCTGCTTCTGAATGGAGAGGAATTTTGCTTTATATGCATCTTCCTGGTTGGCTGAATTACATAATAGCGCCTGCTTCCTGTGGCTAAACTTGGAGCTCATTTATATCCAAGCCAGCAGTCTCACACTCTTCAATGTATTTCTGCAGTAGAATAATACTCTGGTATTGTTCTAGTATAATAATATTCTGGAATAATAATGTAGCTCTCACTAGACTCCTGACTTCAGCTCTTTTTATAATGAAATGTAGTACAGGTGGCTTTTTTGCCCTTCTTTTGGAACAGGAGACAAGAGGACACTTCTGACCGGTAGATCAGCTCCAGATCAAGCCTTTCACAAACGGGACAACCCAATGCTAGCAAGATCAATGTGACTTCTGATTTTCTTGTGTGAAAGTGGATGCATTAACACTTTCTCTCTCCAACTGACAGGCTTAAATCTTTGCTGTTGCCACTCATGGTAGGCTCTGATACCTGTCTATGCATCAGCTTTAACTCTAGGGCTCTGCCTGCATCAGCACAAAGCTATTCTATTCACTACCATTTGGATCCTTTTTCTCTTAGTGATATGGACTCTAGTGCAAGCTTCAGTTTTATTTTCTCCCAGAACAGCGTTGTTCTGTGGAGACCTACAATCCTCCTGCAGAGCCCTGGAGGAAACTGGAAAACATCTGGTAGCATCTTCAGTGTCAACTTTAATGCTGACAATAGGTGCTGTTATTAGACATTGAGCTGGCCCTACACGGTGACCCTGGGGGAGGAAAGTGCAGTGATTTAATGATTTAATCACACCCACAATGTCACTATCACCACTTGTTCTCTTTCTGCTATCTGTCTGCTCTACTACAGTTTCATTGTGACTCTCAGAATTCCGTCGTCGGCAAGCTCATGATTGGCGGTGTCTGAATTAGTGGCAGCAGTGTAGCTTGTGTAGCAGGTTATTTTGTTGTCAGTAGTGGCTAACACTTTGCCGCCTTTGTTCCTAGCAATGTCTTTGCACCGGGTCCCAGGAAAACACCTTCCTGCAGCACCTCAGGCTACCCAGCGTACGCGTCTCTGGCTGCTCCTTGCATGCTGCATCCTGCCAAGCAATAACATTCCCAGTCGTGAGTCAGGCCTCAACACTGTGCGAGAGCCCCTCGAAAAACAGCAGTAATTCTTGGTGATTTTATTCTTGAGGAACTCTTGGGGAGTTGCAGCTTGCAACTTGTTTTATGGAAATGCAGGAAGCGTGGTTCTTATGTTCCAGTGAACCAGGTCTTCCCATCCCCACAGGAGCCCAGGATGCCCACTGCTTTAACTGCAGCGTGCTTTGGGTCCCAGCTGAAGGCGACAGAGAAGAGCGGAAATCTCCTGCAGCACTTTTTGCTCTGGCTGGCTCCGAGGATGAAGGCAAGTGAGATGATATAGTTAATCTTTACCAGGGAAGGCTAGAGAGGGGACCCTGAGCTATCTAGCTCCCAGCTAATGCTGCCTTGGCAACAGTTTAATGGGCAGTGGCCTGTGCTTGGAGGACTTCAAGAAGAGATGTAATCAACCATTCACTATCTTTCTTCTTTCCATTAAGTTCAAAGTACTATATAATCACTTCAATTTTCTTTCGCTGGTGATAAGGCTCAAGCATAAACCACAAAGCCTGAACTCTCAGTCATCCTCCGTGTTTTATCCTGGATTTATCATCAGCTATCATCAGATTCTGTCTTTCTGCCTGACCCCATATGGAAACTGGCCTCCAAGGAGGGTCAAGTATTCACTTTCATACTCCTCTGTTTTGAAATGCTTTTCCTGGCAAGAGTAGATAAAGCAATTCCTTTTCATTTCAGGCCATCCCAAGTAGATGTTTTATAAAAAATCTACTTTAAAGCAATTATTTTCCTCATTTGCTATAGGTTTATAGAGTGAGAGGGTCAGGCTATTTTTATAGTCACTGTGCCAGGAACGAAGTCCAATAATTTACTCTGTTTGTTGAAAAAAAAAAAAAAAATTCTCTTAAAAAGGCCTTTAGAGGTTATTGTCAAAGACTCTTTTCCCATTCACGACCTGGTCAGAATCCTCAATATGAGTCAGACACAAATCCAGTAAAAGCACTTAAGGTTGTAGTTTAAATAAGCGTAAATTAAGCAATATTTGCATTATTTCTGCATTTTACATTGATCAGCCATTGATGAAACAGAGGCAGTGTTGGCAGCAGAGGCTGGGATTTTTCCTTCCCTGAGTCCTCAGCATGCAATCCTTCTCTTGCTCACCACGAGAGGTTCCTTGGTATTCCTTGCAGGAATACCTCCTCCAGGCACAGAGGAGAGGAAAGTGTAATTGGCACTCCTACAGCCTGGAGTGAATTCACCAGCTGGGACAGTCTCCTGATGGGTGGAGAGCAAAGGTTCATACCTCTGTGAAGAAATCATTAAGCATCTCCCTTCCTGCATGAATACTCTTGCCACTTGCCTCCCAGTGAGCTTGTCATCTAAAGGTGGGATCACACTTCGGGGTGGTTTCCTCCACAGCGTGCCTGAAAGCCTGGGGCACCATCACCTTGCAGGGACCTGTGTACACGGCGATGCTCAGCCTCCCCAGCTGTGACTGGTGGACCCCCCTGCTGCTGCCCCAGATGTGTGCAGATGTGTGCTGCAACTCCTCCCCCCCAGACCCAAGTGAGACTTTGAGGCCATGCAGGCAGGTGTTGGAATTCTGGAAACTGAGACTTTTGGGTTTTTAGTGTACAGTAATATAGGGGAAGCAATATGGAGGATTTAAGGTGTTGTCTAAGTCCTTCTTCTTCTTCTTCACCTTCTTTTTCATGGTTTTGGGTGCTTTTTTCTTATTGGGTGAAAGGGTCCACATTGCAGACCTTGGGTGGTCAGTTATTGGGTCAAAAGTATAAATAATATAGGTGTCATCTTTTAATTGGGTGATATGATTAGCTCTTAAATAACCTTGGAAAGGGTTACAGGCATCGCCATTTCCTATCTTCTTAGCTAGAACTCACAACACCTGAGACTGCACTTTAGATTAGAGTTAGTAAACAACCTGAGTCCAAACATGAAAACTGCATCCTGTGCATTAATCTGGGTTCTAACATGGAAAAAAGAAGAAACCTCAGAGGCAGGTGCTAGGGCTTGTCCTTCTCATGCAACCAGACAAACAACCACCCACTGAGGTGCACAGCCCGTGTCATCAGCTTGGCAGTGATACTGCACCACTTTGAATGATGCTGCTGCTCTGCCTGACTTTGCTGCAGCCCACAGAAGGGATTTCCACATTCCTGTATCTCTGATACAATGCCTCTGACGCCCAAATGTAGTCCCGTTGCCACTTTGCCTCGGAAATACTCTGTCTGAACTGTAGCCAATGCGAAGACTGCCACACGCAGAGCGCGGCTGCCTTGGCCACGCCGTGCCTCCTTGCTTGGGGGAGATTTCTAAGACCCAAGGCCATGTGCCACATTAGGTGCAGGGGGGCACTGCAAAGAATCTGCCTTGAGCCGCAAGGGGCACGTATTTACCAGGGAGTGGAACAGCAGGGTGAAACCCTCTGCTCTGAAACCCACTGTCGATTGCCAAGACACAGTCACAGCTCTGGAATGAAATCAGTCACGGGGCAAGTATCACCAGCACCCTTGCACACCTGCTCACAGCTATCTGCATATAGACACACGTGCATTTCCTTCTATACACACGGAACTACAATCCAGCGCACAGCTGGTGAGCCCCACGGGATAAATCACACCCCAAAAAATGACATGCAGTGAGTGTCTTTATATGAGTGTCTTGATGATGTAGAGAATGAGGGTTCTTACATCTCTGTAACAACATGACAAGACATAGCAAGGACACAGAGCAGTTGCAACCTGCTTTGAAGCTGTGAAATTTAGCATCACAGATATGGGTGGTGGCTCCACCCATTGCTAAGATTACCAGGCGTTTTTCATTGTAAGACCCTCTTTTCAATTCCTCGTGCACTAAAAGCTGACTGTCTGGATTGACATTTATGTATGCCAGATGTTTGCATCGGGTTTCTTCAGTAATGGTTTCTGCAGTAATTGTTTCTGCAGTTGTATAAATTGCAGAAAGCTGTAGTGTGGGCATTTAAAATTACATGACTAGGTGTGCTCATTTCAGCTGGGGTAGAGTTAATTTTCTTCATTGTGGCTGGTAAGGGGCTGTGTTTTGGATTTGTGCTGAGCTCAGGGTTGATGATACAGAGATGTTTTTGTCACTGCTGAGCAGGGCTTGCGCAGAGCCAAGGCCTTTTCTGCTTTTGGTACTGCCACACTGGGGAGGGGACTGGGGGTGCCTGGGAGGAGACAGAGCCAGGACAGGTGACCCCAGCTGACCAAAGGGATATTCCAGCCCGTGTGGCACCAAGCTCAGTGTATAAAGTGGGGAGAAGAAAGAATAAGGTGGGGGGGGACACTTGGAGTGATGGTGTTTGCTTTCCCACATCACCATCATATGTGATGGGGCCCTGCTGTCTTGGCTGAACACCTGCCTGCTCATGGGAAGGACTGAAAATTCTGTTTTGTTTTGCTTGTGTGTGTGGCCTTTGCTTTCCCTATTAAACTGTCTTTTCCTCAACCCATGAGTTTCCTAGATTTTACCCTTTCAATTCCCTACGCAGTCCTACTGGTGGGGGAGTGAGTGTGGGAGAGTGTGGGGCTTGGTTGCCAGCTGGGGTTAAACCGTGACACTGGGGATGATATCTTGCTTTGCATTTATTAAAGAAGTCTTTCTGAGCCCTGAGCCCTGGGCAGATGTAATCTTTAGGCAAGATTTGGCAGGGTGAATAAGATTGCTCTCTTCCTACACACCTACCTTCTTGGGAAATTGTTCCCAAATTTGTCCAATCTGTCAGCTGACAAAAATCACCCCTACAAAATGGAGCCCTTGATTTTATTTATTTATTTACCATGAAATTCTGAAGCCACATCATGGTGTGTTCACACTTGCAGAGCTCTTGGGTCTGGTGTCCATCCACCTTCTGTGGCTGACTGACAAAATCCAGTGGGGGAACAAAGCTCTCCTTTTCCTTGCCATGGCCACAGACTCAGAACCCTGAACACTAGATAGAAGTAAAATGAAACAAAGCAAAGAAATCTCTACCCAGATGTACGTACTTTAGCACTTCCCCTCACCTTTCTTGGGATGGAAGGGACCTGATGAGAGCAAGGAGCCTGTTTTGGCTGAGGAGGGAGGAAAGGACTAGTGCTCACAGTAATAAAAGATATCGCAGATCTTGGAGACACCACACACGCACTTGGCCATCTGGAATCTCACTTACCAGCATCTTAAAAAGTCTTTCTTTGTCCATTCTACGGATAAAAGGATACTGCATATTTTTCTGATACTTAAGCATCTTTCTTTCAACTATAGCCTAAATGTAGGAAGTTGGTAAATATTTGTTCTCACACCAGTGCTGACTTTTAACAGTGCTTTTCTTGCTTAGGCAAGAATCTGTGTTTCCTGGCTGCATTTGTAGGCTGCAGAGATATTGGTAGGCTGATGAAAGACGGAGCCAGCATGAGGACCTCACAAAGAGAGACTGGAATTTCAGTGTGGGGGAAAAGTGGAGATGGGGTGAGTGGCTCATGATCTAAGCCCAAAGCTGGAATTTTTCACTATTCATCCTCTACTGGATATATATATATAAAGTTAAAATTAATCTTTTGAATCTTTTGTGTAAGGGGACCAAATAAAAAAAAAACTAATGCAAAAAGCAGTGGACTGCAAGGAGCACTGTTTTGTCCATCTGGGCAGCAGCTACAACACAGTGCAAACCTCAGGTAGATGGCAACAATATGGTTTTTCCAACAGTGTCTAACGTGCACATCTCACCCTCAAGGGTGAAACATATGTTGCTCCAATAACAACATAGAAAGCCTGTAGTAGATAGTCTAGTAACCCACACTTAGGGCATAGTTCTGATTCTACTAATTCTGTACTTCTCTTTGCCCACTCTAAGATAGAGATAACTCTTAACGTTACCCTACTAATGAGCTAATGGGAGAATATATTCATTGTTGTTTGCAAAGCATTCAGGCTTCACAATGGTACGTACCACAGAAAAGCCTGTAAAGAAGTTAATAACTCCATTCTTGCAGCAGGATTTATAGGGATGAGTAATAAATAAGGTGCAAAACCCCGTATTAAATAGCAAAGCTGGAATAAAACACTGAATAATGGCTCGCTAAGGGGACTCATCTACCTTGTGCACTTAATGAGGCATAGGCATATGGGAAAATTAATACAGGGTATTCTCAAAATTGTGCATGCTGCATAAGGTAAAAGAGCAGCAGAAATAAGAGCACAGGCAATCTTCATTCTGGTATTTTGTACATTTAGGTTAATTGATAGAACAATTTTAATAATGGGCTTTAGCATGGCTGCTTGTCTGTGAGTGTGTTGTGATACAAACACAGAGGAAAAAACGTACCCACAAATTTATCATATTATTTGTACAGCCTCACCATTGCTGGCCCTGTATTCTTCTGGAAAGCTTTATACAGGGTTGTTCCATAAAGCAACTCAGTTTTCCAATGCACTGTGTAAGTGTTCAGGTACAGAAACAAACCTGACAAACTGAGTCTTGGCTTGATCAGTAAATAATAAGGGAAAGCTGTAAAGCTGTAGGTTTCATTAAAACCCCGTCACAACAAGATATTTGACCACAATGTATTTTTCAAAATCTTAAAAAAATACGATCTGTTAAAATTATCATTTTATCAGCACCTGCTGAGCCAGAAACTTTCCCAACACCAGCCCCTGTCTTTGCCTGCAGTGGATTTCCTGGCAGTGACATTGGCAGGTGCCTACCCAGCTTGAAATGACCAACCGTTTTTCCTCCCATCTGATTATGGAACTGACATTGGAAATGAGATTTCTTACCTAGGAAAGACACTTTCAGCTGCTTTCTCTAGGTGAAAAACCTACAAAGGAGTGTGAGATGGAAGTAATGGATCTCTCTGTTCCCTGCTTTGCCGAGGTGTGGAGGCACAGGTGGGTATCAGTTACACCTCCTCCAGCCAGCACTAGCACAGACAGCAGAATGGATCAGAGCTGCAGGAGAGCATGATTTGATGGCTGCTGAGACTCACAATATCTAGCAAACGTCCAATACCTGTGTGGTGTCTCCTGACTGTTGCTAATTTAAAGAGAGCTATTAAGTCAAAAAACACAATGGATGATGAAATTTGGTTTTCCATTCATACAAGCAACCTGCATTAAGCATCAAGAAGGCAAAAAAAATATAAAATATAACTCTTCATGTATTCATATATGTGTATATACATGCATCCACACAAACACATTTATATATGTCCTTGTATTTTACATATAGCACAATCATAGCATGTATCCAGCTAAGAAGATGGCAAAATGCACCCATAGTCCCACAACAAGCCAAGGATAAGCCTGGCAGGTTCCTCGCTTCCCAGTTCAGCCTTGTGCTCAGGACTACACTTTTTAGCGTCATGGGAAAGCAGCTTGTTAACAATAATGGCAACCTGCAACTCAAGCAGCGTGCTGTAATTAAATGATGACTGTTTCCTCTGCTGCAGAGAAGGGCTGAGAACAACTTGGCAATGCACAAAGAGGAGGATGCTAGACCTCTGCACAGCCTGGACTTCAGGAGCAGTGATGTGGACACCGTTGCCAGAGTGTACAACCCTAGCTCAGGTTTCCAAGGCAATATCTGGAGCTTAATGTGCTAATGTCACAAAATAAAGGTCCTGAGCAAACTAGTGTGGTGGTATAGATTCAACATTATGTTTAAGGTAATTTGTAATAGATCTTCTTTATTGTTGTTCTTCCCATTATTTTTCTTCTTCAGTTCTGGAATAAATATTTCATGTTGTTTCTTTGCTTTCATTCCGAGTTTTACAGTTCTGGCTCTTTTTTTTTTTCTTTTTTTTTTTTTTTTGTTTTTTTTGGTGTTTTTTTTTTTGTTTTTTTTTTGGTTTTTTTTCTTTTTTTTTTTTTTTTTTTTTTTTTCCCCCCTCTTGTTGTTGATGTCATTGAACTTCCTGCTCTGTTGCAGCTTATTAAATTTTCTTTTGTTTCCCTCTCTTTTACAGGGCTGGTTTCCTCTCTCTGGAGATCGTGGTTTCAAGTAATACATTTCATGTGGCTCTCACTTTGTTTCTCCTTTTTTATTTTATACCCAGGAGATAAAGAAAACTAGATCTGGAAAAAAAAGAATACGTCTGAAGTGATAAATAAGTGTGGGGAAGGGCCTCATTCCCTCTGGAGCAACAGCATCACTTCCCAGGAACTCCTGGGCAGGTCCTTCAGGACCAACACAGGAGATGAGGCATTTATAGCTAGCATCACTCTCTACTTGCTTTATGAGTTGATGGTTGTGGGTTCTTAGTTTATTTCTGATCTAGCTCTTTCAGGCTTCTCAGTAATTTATGTTGCAACAATAAAAATTTCCTTTCACTGTACCCCATAAATTTACTAATGACACTTCAGCTTTTGAAAGCTGAGACCACAAAATTCTCCCAGCGATATAATTTAATGCCAAACTCCTAACTTCCTGACAGTTTTCTGAGACTTACGTGGACAATTTTAATTGTTTAGCCTGGCTGACCAAGTCCTGGATGAAGGAAAAAAAATCCCTTTTAGAGATGTTAAAAACTTTGGCTGAAGACTGCTCGTTGTACCAAGATGCACGACAAAGCTCCGTGCTTTTGTGGGCCTCTGCTCAGTCCTTTTTTATCTCTCCATCTTAAGAAGAGCGGACTATTGTCTGTGCAGCATGACTTCATGTTGCCTCCCTTTGCCTCATGTTGTGATGCAGGTGAGGTCATCCTTTACAGCTGCCAATTCATGTGACAAAGCCTCCCTGACAAGATACCATATATCATCTCTGCAGCACAGAAGATGTGAGGAAAATAAATCTTTGCACTTCCTGATTCAATCAGGTGTGTGAGAGGTACATAAAGATACAGCAGGCTTTGTATGAGATCTCCATATTGCATGCCATGTCTGATAAAATATGAAACATTTAATTACAGTGAGCAATCATACTCATTTCTTCAGGACCCCTAAAGCTGTGGAAATTTGGTGAGGGAAGATTTGACAAATTATGCATAAGAGTAGAAATGATGGAACACACTGCATGAAAAAGAAACCTGCTACCTCAACAAGGGCACTGCAGTACTTTTAAAAGAAACCTCAAGGTTTTCACCCAAGATCAAAGGCATTTTCTTTAAAAAGAGTGGCATATCTTTGTACCAAGGTACAAAATATACCACTGGTTACACTAACAATCTTCTTAGTGGATATATTGTTTTTCAATATTGAAACAGTGGCAAAACTGGTGGGATGTGAACTCCGTGTTTAATCAAAATTGTTACTCACTTCGAAATCTATAGACAGCCTCGCTGCATTGTCTCTCCTAAACCCTGCTTGTGTCTTTAAACCATCAGGGTCACAACAAATGTGGGTTACTGTTCTATCACCCAGCACCATATTTTAAAAGGAACTTAAAAGAATATGAGCTAAGTTAACCAGCCTGTCTGGCTATTTTGCAGAAGAGATCTCTCCCTTGTCAGGGCTCCTGTTGGAACCCTGGAAACTGAGAGTTTTGGACTTTCTGTGCTGCCCGGCACTGACTCTCAAGAAAACACTGCCTTTGACCTGGGGCTGTGGAAAAGGCTCCCGAAGTTAACTGATAGCACTGAGATTGTGGGGGCGTCCTTTGGATAGAATTGTGTGATTATCTAAGGGTGAAAGATTAGAGTTTAAGACTTTAGTATATAGTAATATATATGGAGCAAGATGGAGACTTTAGGGTGGAAGCTGGTTGTTCTTTTTTCACCTTCTTCCTCCTTCTTCTTCATGGGTTTGGGTGGCTTTCTATAATTGGCTAATGAAGTCTGCATTGCGGACTTCAAGTGGTTAGTTATTGGGTTTAAAGTAAAAACATTTTAGGTGGCATTTCACAATTGGATGGATTGTCCATGAAAAGACCTTTTAGAGATAGAGAGGTGTTCCATTTTGCACCTTGTTGACTGGAGTTACTGCAGAACTCACGGCTTGTGAGACTGTAATATAGATAAGAATTAATAAACATCTAAGGGTGAACACAAGCTTCGTCTCTCTCATGCTATTAATCCCGACTATTCGTGCCCCCTGCAGACTTGGGAGTTGTTAACTCTTTCTTTGATGGATGAGGCTTACAAAAGCACTGGCCCTTCCCTGAGTGAGAACAGACAAAGTGATTGAGCTGTAAAGAGACGCAGCATGAAACTGAAGTCAGTGGAGAGAGAGAGAGAGAGTGTAAAGGTCCTAAGTGGGAGAAAGGATTGAGGAGTTGCTTCGTTTGGCTGGCTGTCTCTTGTGAAATCATGGAGGATGGATTCACTTTCCCTGTAATGGACTCCCTTTCCCCCCTGTGAATGCTGGGGGGGGATGCATGGCTCTAGTTAAAACAGAGGAAGAAAGGTGATATGAAGCCCTTTGCTCCTAGGGAAAAAGGAGAGCTCTAGTTCTTGAGGTGAAGATGATTCTGGAAATAGAAGAAGAGAATCTTTGTTTTATACTGGCAGAGGCAACCTTAAAAGGTGCCATAAATGAGCAGACATGGCCCATGTGCAGTGTTGGGAAAGCTGCCAATGGGAGGGACTTCCCAAAGGCAGGTTCCTGGGCAGCTGTCTTTGTGAGAGTTGAGAATCACAAGAGAACTGTTCTATGTTGTCAGTGGGGAATCTCCATGGAAGTTCTAAGAGAGAATCCTCTCCCAAAGAATTGATGAGGGATTATTTTTAAATGGTGAAACATGCTGAAAATTACAGGTTTTGTCTCTTCACGTTGTTTGTGGGAAAGTGAAAGTAGCAGGGGAGGGAAAGTGTTTTGGAGGTTTCATTTTTTTATTCTTATTTACTTCTTTTGGTGTGTGTTAATAAAACTATCTTTGTAACCTTTAAGTTTAGGCCTGCTTTGCTTCTCCTGCTCCTACCTCACAGCAGAGTAAACACTGAAACCATCACACCAACCTTGGCAGAAAAAAAAAACCGAGAGCTCTCACAGGCTCTGAGAATGGTGTGGAGGGCTATGAACCATGGGGGACATGCAAGACCACCTTACAATCCTTTGCATGTAATCCACACTGATGTGGCAGCTCTGAGGACATGGCACCGGGAGGAAGGCAGGAAAGGGAGTCATGGAGGACGTTTGCACTGCATTCACTTGTCTCCTTTGATGAGCTTTGCTTTTTGGTCTCCTCTCTTGCAAAAAATTACTGAGAACAGCTGCAGCAGTTCCAGGGGCAGCACAGTCCATTTCTTCATGAATGACTACTAGACTCATGCATATTAGTCTAACATTGGGCACAGAGTGGTGTGGCGGGGCAAAAACACGAGCAGCTACAATTTCTTTCAAGTGCCAGTTTGTTTATTCAAATGGAGAATTTTAAGTGAGGAGTTGTACATGCTCCTGAAGTAGGGACTTTTATAGATAAGACCAGTAACAACTCTTACAGCTTTGCAAGTAATGATTCACCTGTGATGGCATCTGTCCAAATGTCCTTACTGCTCATCACCTAGGTACTAGGAGATCCAATCCCTGTTTCCCAGGCTGAGTCCAGCCAGGTCTTGGTACCTTCCTTTTATCCCTGGGGCCTCTGGTATACAACCTCTGCCCAACACTCAGATTCCTCTTCTCTGTTTCTCAGATGCAGTCCCGGCTCTTGGGCACAAGCTCATCCTCTCACACTAGGCTGAGTCCTCTGTCCTAAAAAATACCATTGTGGGGCCTTTGACAGGGAGAAGGAAGCAGACAGGCAGATATAAATCGCCTTTCCACAGACTGTAAATATACTGTTACATTTCCTTATAAAATAAAACACTAAAAGTCAGATACCATTACAAAAAACAGTTTATTCCTTAAGTGAAGAGTCCCCCAAACCAGCTACCTTCTCCTCTGAGATCCCTGGGACTCCACAGGAGCCTGTCTTCTCCAGCTTAGGACAGCCAAAGCAGAGCTGTATGGTCACCAAGCCCACACCTGCCCGTCCCCAGCTTCCCCGATGTCCTTAGCCTGCCCTGTGCTCCTCACAGTGGTATTTTCAGTTGTCTCTCTTTGTCTGGAGGTTGTCAACTTCTTATTTTCTCCATTCCTTCAGACAACACGGAGGCCACCTTACCCCAGTTTTTGTGAAACACCGTCCCCAAGCCCTTCATCTCCTGTAGGTCACAGTTCACACCACCACCTTTGTCCTAGTGAAGACCTGGTCCAGCTTGTGTGTCTGCGCAGGTTGTTCAAAACACAGCAAGTACAAAATACAGCAATTCTAGGTGTAAAAATCTCTTTGCACGTGTCAGGATCCACCAGCTGTATGAAGGTGTTCCACAAATGCCCAAATCGATGTTGGCATATTAACATCATCTTTTCATAAAAGATCATAGACTCAGGATATGGATGGGATTTCTTGGCCTGTCTTTTTCATTTGCCTCTTGTTTGGGACTTACACAACTTATCTGATATGAATAAAAGGCAAATAAGTAAAGAAAATTATACCAGGGTTCTACACCACAGGCAGTTCTGCAGTTAGCTGACCAAAAGATGTTATTCCAGGGACATGAATTATAATATATCAAAAAACAGTTGAAGCCACTGCAATGTTTTTATCAGCTATCTTCATGGATTTTTATTTTTTTTTTAAATGAAACCAGAAACATTTTAAAAGTGTGATTTGTCAGATCATATGGGGTGAATTTTTGATTTGTGAATATATACCTCATTTTTATGGAATGGAAAGACGTGGAAAAGCAAGAATAAAAAATAAAAAGCATAATAAAAACAAGTAAAGGGAAAGCTTTTAACTTTTCCTTGGACTAAGGTTAGATATTTTTAACCATATACCTGTGGACATAAGATGAGGCTTCCATAGGCTAGGCTTTTTGGGAATAAGTGTCACCTTGCATTTTACCTGAATGTAGATCAACAAACTTTCTTGCTATGAATTTGACTCACAGATTAGATACACACGCTTCAACTGCAAACTTAATATTACTCCACGGTTATTTGTCATCTGTGAATATTGTAGCGCTTGTAAGTTGCAGTCCTCCAACCAGAGCCATGTGGTGGACACAGCTAGCACACACAAGATTTGTGACAAAAAAACTGGCAGCCCAAGTAGAAAAATAAGAGACAAAAGACATGGAATTAAATGCTGGCTGCAGAGAAGCTGCAGAGAAACTGTGGATCAGCACCATGTACAGTTTTAAAGAGCTCTGGTCAAAATTTCAGCTTGGACTGGAAGAGGTGATTCTGCAGTACAAGACACAGCTCAGGAAACATTGCAGAGCTGACGGGGTTAAAGTTTTGATCCTGGCCAGGCACGCTCAGAGATAAGAGGTGTGGAGAAACAAGAAGGCAGCCAGCAACAGAGCTATATCTAGTGCTGCAGAGAGCTGATGAAGCAGCAGGATGTACCTCACTGGGTAATTAGAGAATGACAAATTGCAAGGTAATCAGAGGAGAATGTTAGTTTCACCATTAATGCTGAGATATTTTCTTAAAATGGAAAACTTTTGTTTAATGGTTTACGAAGTAAAACATTAAAAGGAGTATTTTGTTCTGAGAGTGACCTACTCCCACAGCCCCATGCCAGAAGGTGGTACCATCAAATTCTTTCACATGAGTTTCACAGCAATTACAAAACAGAGAATAACCTGCAGAGAGTGGCTGTTTTTTAACATTACTTCTTAAACCAGTTACAACTGCAGAACATTCTCAAATGGGTTTTGCTGTGGCTTAATTTTGAAATAAAACTTCTAAGGCACACACCTATTTGCCACCATGAAATTATCTTTCTGAGTCCTATAATGCTCTGCTTTCATCCAAACATTCCAAGCTTTGTGCAAGTTTATCAACAGGTTTTGAGGTGCTGTGATTCTGTAATTTGAAAAGTTGAGTGCTTGGTATTTGTTAGTCATGGGCTTCACTGAGCTATATTTGCCTTACCACAAGGAATCCACATAGCCAGGCAATTTCCTCCCGTCTTTCCATCACATGCCTAGGCAGGCACCCAGTTTTGGAAGATGCTGAATTAGTCATGTGACAATGCCTGTGGCTATTATGAAATAACTCTCACATCTGCTTTCTTGGCATCAGACAAAAAATGCACTTACACATCAGAAACTTGGCTCTTAGGTGTGCACACGGTTTAAATCTAACCACTGCTGTTGAGGCAGTTTTTAAATGCTACTCTTCCTCCAGCTTTTTGTTCCAGCTGTGTTTTTCTCCAGTGGAAGGAAGCCTTGCTCCCAATACCAGCGCCTGCTCCTACTGAAGTCAGAAATGAAGATGCCATTACCTTGGGCTAGAATCTCAAAGGGCATAAATCAGCATAACTTCTGTCTCCACTACCTGGGAGATATGCCAGTGCCCACTGGTGGCAGATCTGCCCTTGCAGGTTCACAGGCCCTCTGCTCTGCAGTTTGTCGACACCCTGGATTCAGAATGGGAAGACACAATGATGCTTTCTGGGGTGATGAGCACGGTGTGGCAGGGCTATATTTACCTTGCAGTGCTAGGCGAGCTGCAAGCTGCTGGAGAGAAAGTGATGTCATCTGGGAGTAAAAATCTGTAGGAACTTGCCAGCTCTCTACTATATCAGAAGCAAGGGCTTACATTTCTCTTTCAAGTTCATTCACTCCATGACAAGCCAGTGTTGGAAGACTTCAAAGTCTTCCTTTTTTTTTTTTTTTGGTGGGGATCAGCAGTTTCTCAGCTTGGGGTGGGATGAGTAATCAAAGCTTTGTAGGCATGCCATAGAATTTACAGGGGATATAATTAATACATAAATAGAATATACATATATATATATATATATATATATATATTCGTGGATGTGATTTCTGAGTTTTCTGTAGTCCACATGTAATGAAAGAAAAGAGTGCATGTAAAACCCTTCCATGATTTGCAGCCGGAGTTTACTCTTCCCAAAAGTGTAAATAATTCTGTGTGATACAACCAGAAGAATGAATCACATATTAATAACTAAGAATTACAGCGTGCCTACATCCTTATGAATGTTCCATGAATGAAGCAAACCCTACACCTGGTTCTAAAAATCTTCCTGCCTGCTCCAGAAGCATCTTTTCAATATCATTTCTAATTTTAAAATACACGCAATAGACAGTAGGGTGAGTTATTACAGCACGACAGAGATAAACAGGGTGTTCAAAACACTTTTCCCTCACACCCGGTGTCTGGAGTTTTTTCATCCTGCTTACCTCATGCCAGATGCCTGCATTTCCCTCATAGCTGTTCTTGCTTTTCCATGTCTGTAAGTGCCAGCAGTGGCAAGAGAGAAAATGTGACCTTTTCAGAAGTTCTTTTTCTATCCTATTTCCCCAATCCAACTTGGTCAGCCACCATTTTAAAAACCATATTATATTATGCATCCAGTAATCAAATGCAAAAACCAGTGAATATTTGCAGACTTGTTTCTTTTTTAAAAAAATTTTCCTCTAGCATAATACATGTGGTGAAAAGAAACAAATTACTTCAGACTGTCCCTAAGAAAACTAAAGAGAGTTGTTAGAGGTAAGGACTCATGTCCTGGTCCGTTATGATGATTTAAAATTGTGCAGAAAACTATAAGAGACATTTTCCCCTAACTGTGTCTCTCTCAAATTTTTCAAGAAGGAATTACCATTTTCTCAATCTATACATGTTCTTTGGGAGTGCTTGTTTGGAAAGCAGCGCTGTGATTCAGCCCCAAAGTTGCACAGAGAAGGACACTTCCTCAGGCAGGAGCAAATCTGGCCTGGTTTGAGGGGCTGGAAACCAGCTTGCAAAACCAGGACCTCAAAGACTCAGCTCAAAGCTTGATCCCTTCCTTTCAGGCAACGGCAAAGGCTTGGTCCCCATGGAAATGAGTGGCAATGTTTCTGCTGACAATCTGTTTTAGGCCAGAAGAATCATAACTGGCCCTTCATTTTCTAGGCCGTCAATCAAATAGGAACAATAAGCCATTTTGCCATGTTGTCACAAGAGAGGGAAGACTGATAAATTAATTTTCGAAGTGCTCACGGGTGTGGAAAAAAAATGCTGAGGTGGAGGGCATGCGTCCCTGTTGTAGACAGACAGGTCAGAAAATGTTCAAGCCCTGCCAACACACCCCAGAACTTTTGACTCAAGTTCTGTGTGTGGGGAAAACCTTTGTATGGACAGAGGGGAGTCGATCCCCGGAGGAAACATTGTTCTGAAATAGCCAGGATCCCTTCTAATGTTCTCCTCCATCTAAGGAGTACCAGGAATATCACATATCAGGAAAGCAAGAGTACCAGAAGTGATGCCCTAAAGGTCCCAAGGTCATCAAATTACTGTTAGTATTTTCCAGGATATTTCAGTCTCTAAAGTGCCCTGGTGATGGGGTAAGCTGGTGCTAGCCCTCTTTCTTTCTACGGCGCTTGTTTGTAGGAGTGTGCCAGGCGCTGTTTTGGGGAACGGAAATGATCCCTCAGCCAGGTGGTCTCAGCCCCAAGCAGAACCACAGCCTCACATTCTGGTGACCCTGGACCATGAGCTTACTCAGTTTTACACTCAGATTTACAGCCCTTGATCCGAGCCTGCCCTGCTGCCTTTCAGCAGAGCTGGGAGAGCCAAGGACCCATCTACTCTCCATGAGGACAGGATTTCTAAGCTGCTGTTCACTTCCCTGTGGCAAGATGTACTGGCTTGAAGGCAAAACCAGTGAAGAGACTCCAAGTCAGAAAAATACAATTTAATAGGAGAGAAAAAAAGGTAAAATAAAATAGAACACATGAAATAGTACAAAAGATCACTGACAGAGTCAGAATACACCCTGCGGTGGTGGTAACGTTAGTCCAGATGAAGTGGTCTTGTTGAAGCAGTGATCCCACAGAAAGGTCTGGTAGCTCTTGTCCGCTGGGAATCCAGTGGGTAAGGGGCTGCCTGTGCTGTCCCAAATCCCAGATTATATCCAGGTGGGAATGCTTGGCTCCTCCCCCTGGGCGGAGCATCTCACAATGGGCTGATATCATTTTATCAGTCTTGCAATGGATCCTTGATTGCCCATTAAACAGAGACAGCTCCTGGAGGGAGTTATCTATGAGTCATGGGGCAGGGCATTGATGGGCCATTAACAGAAGATAGTCTGGCAGCAGGGGGCAAGGGAAACACTGCACAACCTAATTTCAACAGCTCATGGAGATGGTGATAGAATACATACTTTGGGAACATCTTACATTGTAACCGAGGACACAAGGCTGCTGCAACACACTTGGCACACCCTCCCCCGGACATTCAGCATGCAGGCACAGCTCCGAGTCTTCACGGCACAGAAATGTCCAGGTTGCAAATCTGCACGAGAAAGATGTGGGGATGGGACCCAAACAGGGCAGCAATTGCCCGTTTTGCAGTATCCCATTTTAGAACTTGGGGATGTGTAGCAGGGTATGTGTGGGCTTATTTTGCACCAAGGAACAGATACACTCATGAAAAGGCACACTCCTGTCCCTTACTCCTGTTCTGCTAGGTATTAGGTGGAGGCAGGCTGCAACTCTGAAATCAAGCAATTAATCACATTCCTTAAACATTGTCAACAGGGGCTTGTTTCTCATTAAACTGTCTGAAAGCAGATCTCCTGAGAGTCTCCAGAGGAAAATAAAGAAGAAAGGTATTTGTTTCCAGAGAGTTCAAAGGCAACAAAAGGAAAAACTGGTGAAATAGAAGCAATTATCTTTTTCTTTTTCTTTTCCTTTTCCTTTTTTTTTTTTTTCTTTTCCTTTTTTTTTTTTTTTCCTGCGGCCTGAGATAAATTCACCAAGGGATACCCTATGGAGGAAAAGCACTACAGCAGAGACACTGGTTTGCTATTTCACGTTCCCTGGGTGAGGTGACAGTAGGTAGCCTGAGAAACCCCAAATTATTGGAACAAATGCGTCACCCTCCAGAGATGTAGACAGGCATGAACTCATGGAGGTCAAAGATAGAGCTACAGGTTTACACCAGCATAAATCAAGACTGGTCCCATATCTGCTCAGTGAAATACGGTCAGACAAGCAAATACAGAGGTGGAGAGGGAAAGAGGAGAGCAGAGAGAGCCAGGGGTAGAGAGAGAGGGAGAGGGAGGGAGAGAGAGAAAGCAGCACACCTGAATTTTCATACCTCCTCTGTCAGCAGGTCCAGCTGATCAGTACAATGCTGATCTGAATCAGCAGAAGAGAGAATGCTTATAGTCAGAAGTATCAGTTTTCTTATGCAAATAGCAGGTTAAAACCCTTGCAGCTAGTGGGAGTACAAGGAGTTCACTGCTGGCTGCATTTTTTCAGATTTTTTTTTTGTCTGTTTTTCATAGGTATCCCCTCTCTATTAGTAAAATGCACCTGTTTGTGTGAAAGGACACACCTGCAGGACTTTGAATTCATCATTTCCCTGAGTGTATCTTATCTCTGTGCTTCCCAAAAAATTGTTAGTCTGGCGTGTTAAAGAGCTGGGCTGTGATCAGGCAGATAGGAGAGTCTTGGGAATTCCATGTATAAGATTTCCTGCCTGATAGCCCTTCAGTGGCCTCAAGAACTTCATTACAACTTTTGCTTTTACAGCATTCATGGCCTCCCAGTGGCTCTGTGCAAGGCAGTGTTGGCTGTGTTGCTCTGTGATGAATAGGAGAGGACTTTGAGATCCGTCATGGGCGCTGAAAACCTTGTCACTACCTGCCTTAGTAAATCAGTTCTTCTTCAACTCTCAAGCATACAGTGAAAATGATTTTCCCGTGCTCCTGCAGTTGCACGCAGTTTGGTTTTGCAGCAAGTCATCCTGCAGTGTCTGCAACCTGCAACCCAAGGGAAGATTAATCCTATGCTCCATTTCCCACAGACGGCTGGAACTGGTGAGAGAAGGGTCACACAAGGAATGGCCAGGATGAGGCAGACCCCACCCTTCCTGACTCCCTTCAACCACAGAAAGTCTGAGGGAGCTGGGGTTGTTTAGTCTGGAGAAAAGGAGACTCAGAGGTGACCTTATCACTCTCTACAACTCCCTGAAAGGTGGCTGTATCAGGTGGGGGTTGGTCTCTTTCTCCAGGCAGAAACTGACAGAACAAGAGCACACAGTCTCAGGCTGCACCAAGGGAAGCATAGGTTGGATATTAGGAAAAAGTTTTCCATGCAAAGAGTGATAAGGTACTGGAATTGTCTGCCGGGGGAGGTGGTGGAGTCACCATCCCTGGATGTGTTTAAAAAATATTGGATGTGGCACACGGTGTCATGATCTAGTTGAGGTGTTAGGGTTGGGCTCGACTATCTTGAAGGTCTCTTCCAACCTGGACATTCTGTGATTCTGTGATTCTGATGCCATAAAAACAGGAAGCATGATGTCCCATATTTCCCTCTAGCACACAGACAGCTGAATGATGCACCACCACTAAACCAGTTCCTATTTTCTCTCTTTTTCACATCTTAACCTGCTTGGGCTTCAAGGGGAGAGGTATGCAGTTATGTTGGCCAGAGTCCCAAGAATCTTTTACGTTTGTAATTGCTTTTGTTTTCAAAATAATTTTCCTGGCTGTCAAAAGGGAAAGTCACCCAGATACTGATACTAGAATATCAAAAGAGGTGGTAACATTTAAGAAAATTAGCAAATGGCTACATGATCCTCAGATGTGGTAGATGCCAGACATACTCCTATTAGCATTTGCTCTTTCCTTCAGCAAAGTTGAAAAAAACCCAACTTCCATGATTAATGAGAAAAAACACATTGAAAATGCCAAATAATACATCATCTCAGGCCAGTGCAGCCTTGACATCCTACTCTTCATCCCGAAGAATAGCAGAGGTGACTTGATCTTTAAAAAAAGGTTACCAACAGCTCACTGCCTGTCAAACAGCTCATCACCTCCTCTTTGCTATCATTTGCTAATCTGTTACATCCATTCCTAAAGCCTATCCTTAAGCCATCAGCTAAGAGCAGTGCAGGGCCCAAACGCAGGGGTCTTTGTTCACATGCCCTGAGCCTCAGCAGCATCTTCTAACGCTAAACCCCAGTGCAGAAGGTGCACACTGTGGCAGGAGAAGTCTGAAAACTTTCTCCCCATACCCAGCATGCAGGATCAGATATCCCTATTGCTGGGTGCTAGGTCCAGCAGTCAAGATTTGTCTTTCTGGACTGGTCCCAGCAGAACTGGCCAAATTCTTTAACCTCCTTGAAGAACTAACTCCTCATGCACTGGCCAGCTGGTCATTAAATAACATGACTTCATCCCCTTCTGGCAGCTCCGTATGGGAGCTAGGGATCTCTATGCTGCTCCCAGGAGGCAGAAGCTAGCCCCTGAGCTGTGGCTGCAGCCAGCAGCCCCAGGCAGCCCCATCGAGGTCAACAGAAGAAGCACCAAATGCCCCTGCTGTCCTTGTCACCCCTATGTCACCCCTTTGTCACATGTATAGTGTGGCAATGGCTTTTGCACCACTATTGCTCCTGTCCCTGGTAGATAAAGGGACAACTGTGCACCTGGCTGACGCTTTCCCAAAATCTCACAAGGGTATTTGCACAGGGCTCATCAAAGCCAGCGTGATTCTTCCCCTTTGTTTCATCAGATTCCTTAAAAATCTTAAAGCAAACCCTCCATAACCTCAAACTACATGTTGGTGCAAGCGAAGGAACTTGAAATTCAACACTTTGTTTTCAAAATAATTAGTAGGATTTAAATAATTAAAAAAAAAAAAAAAAAAAAAAAAAAAGAGAGAGGGAGAGAGACACACAAATTGCTTTGAGTATATACCATGGCTGGCATGCAGAAGATACCTGTTCACATCACAGGTTTTCAGCAACAAAGTCTATGTTAGCTAAGATTTTATTCTGTGAAATGATGTAGATTGATGTTTATCATGTCACAGATGCTTGGTTGCCTTAGGTATTATTTCTAGGTAGCGTGTGAAGCCAACACTTGTGTTCTTGAGTCCAAAAAGGATATCTTAAGAGAAAATATTCCAGTCCATCTCCTAAACCTACTGCCCTCAGAAGATTAGCAAAACTGAAGATGAAACCAATCATCCAGAGAATAAAATCTCCATTTTGGCATTAAGTTTAAGGTAACACAGTTACATATTGTCCCCTTCAGAGGACAGTGAGTGCATAACGAAATGCAGGGTAAAGAACAGTGACACTAGAATTGTATCGATAGAAAATAATTTTGTGTAGTTGCAGAGGATGTAATTTGAAATGGGAATAAAATCTTACCTGTTCACGGTAGTAAATGTATGTTAAATGCCTTCCAAATCAAAATAGGAGTTAGGGAAGTGGTAAAACCCCAAAATGGAACCTTAAGGCTGTAATGGAGCAATACAAATAACAAAGCTTTGATATGATCATACGTGGGCTGGGACAGACCAAATTTAATAACAATTCCCACGAAATCAGAGAGTAATCTTAGTGGAAGGAGTTCCCTAGAAGCAGTTGATCCAATCTCCTTCTCAAAGTATGGTTATCTCCAGGCTCAGTCCTGCTACCCAGCATCTTGGCTACAGACATGTTGAAAATATTTAGCAATAGAGACTGCACAGCCTCTCTGCACGAGCTGTTTCAGCATGCATTCTCCACCTTGGTGAAGTTTTCCTTTAAATGCAGCAGGAATTCTGTTTCTGCTCACTCAGGCATGCCAGTTGTCGGGTGTTCCTTTTGCGGGAGTTTAAATTCCCCGGCATTCAGGTGGTTTTAGAGTCTTGGCCCTCTGAAAAGCTCTGTGCCCAATGCAGGAAAAGACGGAGTCTTCAAGGTTACAAATGCTTCGTTTATTAGTTCTTATCTTACAATTTTTTCAGTGTCCAAAAGATGTTTGCCGCGGCTCGGACATCTGGTGACTCCTCCTGTCTCTGGGCTGTCCTTATCTTTTATACTAACTGCTACGTATTCTTTATTTACTATTTATTACCAATGTCTATCTACTATTACTAAAAAGGTCATCTTTACTCTGACCCAATCCTCACTAACTACTTTGTGCCCACGTCACTGCTGAAATGGAGTGAGGGAACAAGAAGAAAGAAGAAAGAGACAAAACGCCCCAAATTCTCCATCTTGCCCCATTCACTTCAATGCCAAGAATCCTAAACCCACTGTTTTTTCACCCTGTGATATACTAAACTACTATTTTTCACACTCTTGTGGCCTGCAATGCTTCCTGCAGTGCAAGAAGCCTCTCCCATGGACTGAAATCAAATCCAGTGTCTCTCTGAGCTCTAGGCTCTGGGCTGGGGTCCCAGACCCCCCTGCCCAGGTCCCTGACCCTCCAGGGCAACCAAAGGAATGCCCTGGACTCCAACAGAATTCCCCTTGCTGCCGTTCCCATCTGCGGCCTCCTGTCCTTCCCCTGGGCAGCTCTGAAAGAAGTGCAGCTCCCCCTCCTCTTTATTTCCCGCCAGGCAGGTGGAGACAGCGGTAAGATCCCAGCCCAGTTCTGTCATCCATGGAACAAGCCACTGGGATCACCTTGGGCTCTTCGTGCACGCCACACACCGCGTCCTTCCCTGCCCTCCTCAGCTCCAGTTCCAGTAACCATCTTGTGCTGGGTCCCCCAGCTGGACACAGTATCTTAAAAAAGCCTCACAAGTACCAAATGGAGCAAAGTAATTGCTTTGTTCCAGCTCCTGGCTGCTGCGCTGGGGCCCACCACTCCTTTTCTGGGTTTCCAGGTCCCTTGGGTCTGGATCTCTCAGATTTCTGCTGCCATTCAGCTTTACTCCAGCACAGATGCAAGGCTTTGCATTTTTTCTTCATTGACAAGTACCCCGTCCATTTTGATTTTAGGAGTAACATGAGAAGTCATGTCAAAAACCTTGATAAGCCCAGCCATAAATTTAGTAATAAGTGCCAGGGAAAGAAATTAAGGCATAAATACGGAACACGAATGCCCGCCCCTGCCCTGTTTAACAGTTTTAGCACCAAACAATTCCTGAGACACCCCTGGGCTTTTTTTTAACCTGCAAGATGCAAAATGCCTTGCCAATGTTCAATCTCTATTTAAGCCAGCTAGTTTGGATACCACAAACTCTGCAGACAGAGCTGTATGGCACTCACTACAGCTCATTCTCCCTGCCAAGGCACACAGGGCTCTTGGACTGTCACAGCTACCATTTGTCTGGTTTCCCAGGTATATGAGTTATCTGAAGGCTTCTGATCATTTAAAGGCGTTGGTTGGCGTAGGCGCATTCCAAGGACCTTCAGACACAGATAATTTCAAGAGTTATCATTCAGTTACTGTTTCATTATGGAAGACAGACAAATAAGGACCTCAGGGAAAATAGAGACTAATCTGAAGGCCAGGAAGGAAGAATAGTATCTTAGGGTGAAGTCTAGGAAGGCTTTCTTGAAAATATTATAAAAATATGACAACATCCCACTGTGTATTACTAATGGAAGGGGGAAAATAGTTCTTTGCAGAAAAAATGGCAAGAATCTGTAAGATCAGCCAACAACATATAAAACCCCAGAGTCAAGGAGCAGGGACCAGGGCAAAATTTTATTTGGACATTTACCTAAAACTTGAGAAAACATCTAAATTTTCATTGAAAATCAAGTAGGTGGTAGCTAAATACCTGTTTTAGTTCATAAAACATGTTAATTTAGTACACATTTTTAGTTCATAAACTAGTCACATAGGGAAAGCCTGGAGTAGGCTGGGTGAAACTCTTCTATGTGTCTAAAGAGACAAGTCTACATTGA
This sequence comes from Hirundo rustica, assembly GCF_015227805.2. Lineage (NCBI taxonomy): Eukaryota > Metazoa > Chordata > Aves > Passeriformes > Hirundinidae > Hirundo > Hirundo rustica. Next base: position 4,918,717 of record NC_053488.1, on the reverse strand, counting down.
CTTATAGAGAGGGTACAGATTTGATTTGCTTCAAGGTTCAGAAGTGGGTCAGAGACAAGTGTAAATTTGCTTGAACTAAATTCACTTGGATTTCACCACAAATCTGGGGTTCATTTATCTTCTTACTTTCCGAGTGACATGGTAACTGAATCAATACCACCAGTCTATTCCAGTCCTTTGCATTCAAAAGGATGCCTATGTTTAATTTAAGCATGTCCATTCGAGCAAAATCATCCAGCCATTTCTGTGGATTTTTCAACTTTCTCTCAGACTTTTTTAGTTTTTTTAACATTGTGGATTAGGCTACACTTTTCTTTCTGGAAAAAAAAAAAAAAATTCTAAATCAAAGCAAGAACAAGCAAGCCTCTCATTATCAAAAAGAAAAACAGAAATAAATCCAGACTCATTCAAAAAGCAGGCTTCAATCTTTTCTAATTACTTCCATAACCTTAAGCAAGCCACATTTCCCAAGTGAGCATATGAGATAATCCTTAAACATTAAGAAACATGAGGAAAATGCAGCAGATTTAGCAGGCAAATTAGAGAGAGGGAGAGAGGATTGAGCACCTGGGAAAGAAACATGCTTCAGCATTGATTATGCTGACTATTCTTTCTCACAATCTGGAGAAAAACATCCATCACTTTTCATTCCACAGTCACACAAGCAATACAGAGAGTTTTACACTACAAATAATTTTATTTAAAAAAAAAAAAAATGGAGTGAAAAAAAAAAAATTTCAAAACCCTGAATGCTATATAAGCAGTAGGCTCAGGTATGGAAATTTGTCAAGAAAATGATTTTTTAAAATAGAAGCCAGGATGATAACTGTCCTACAGAAATATTTCATGTAATAGCACTCAAAAAGTTAATATCCTTGCTTTTGCCCTCTACGTATTTGATGAAAATGCCTAATTTTGTCTTACTAATAGGAATGGTAGGAACCCATCTTCTAACCATGAAAGGCTGGAAACTTGTCCTCCTAAAAGAGGGAGCTGTTGGGCTTCTGCAAAATTTCACTTGGAACCACTGTGATGACTTTTCTTCCACTGTAAAAATGTGCGCAGTTTTGAGAGGTTGATTTCTTTCCAATTGAATACTCAAAGAAAACACTGTGAGCACTTTTTGAATTTCTTTATCTAGCAGCTGCGATTCCAGTGCCACCAGGTTGTCACACAACAACTGTGGCTCCTCTGAGGTAATGTAATCCCACTTCTGAAACTCAAAATAAAAAGTGCATGCAGTATTTTTTCATGGGATAAGCTATGAATTTTTTTCCTCTTTCTTGTTTTTGAATGAGGCTTTGAAAAATTGGAGATTTCCACATCCTCATGCAAAGGTGGAGAGAGAACAGGAGTGGCTGTGGAAGAGTAGGTTCCCACCACAATATTCACCACCCTCTTTGGAAGGTGTTGCTCCTGTGTGTGATCCCTTATATCCCAAAAACACTCCCTGTGAAGCTCAGGATGTGTGCTGAAGCACTCGTAAAGAACTGGGCTTTACTCTCTCATCAGGCAAAGCAGAAAAGATTTAACACTGTCTTAAGGGTTTCAAGCCTTGCTATAGCAACAGCAAGTGCTTACTGAGCATAGGGAAAGTGATTTGACATTTTATTTCACTGCTTCCTTTGAGCTCAGCAGCTCAAACAGACTCCTGAAAACCAGAGAGGAGCCCTAACTTCACATGTACTCTCCTAAAATAAACTATCCCCTCTCTTTGTGAGTGTAAAATTGTGTATGTGTAAAAAATACCCCTCAAAGCTATCATACGTTTTACCTTTATAGAATAATAATAAAAGATACTCTTAAATCTTAATCTATTTCAGAGATGAAGTGGCTCATTTGAATTCCTAAATCTTGCACTATCAAGGAGGGAAGTTTGTATCATTGATTCTGGCATTCTCATACTAAACAGAGTCACTCAGTTAGATGCTGATTTTGATTATCCCTTTTTTTCTTTCCTTTTTTAATCTGCATTTCTAGCACGTGTAGTGGCGCAGCTTTTCATGTACCAGTAATTCATTTTACCTGCAAAGCTGTCACACAGAAATTGAGGTGGGTCTATCTCTCTTCCCTTGTTTCTCACCCTGCACACGTGCACATTAATTACAAGGAGAAAGCACAAATGACACCACACACTCCAGAGCATCTGCTCAGGCCTTAATTAATCCAACCTTTACTCAGTCCCCATGGCAACAACACTCAACAGACTACCCTGATTTGGAATATTCAATAGAGCGTTTTACATTCCATATTTTATTCAAATCGTGGCTGCAGAACTACTCCTGTGCCAGCAAAGTAGTGCCAGTGCTGATGTGAACAGAATGAGTCCTTGGTCAACTTGACCCCTCCTCATACATGACCACATTAAAATGTATAATAGCATTCGAGCTAAGTCACATAAAATCAGACACACTCTTTGTCAAGGCCTAGAAAGAAGTTCATTACCCCTTTTTTACACTTAAAAAGTACTTCAGGCTTCATAAAATTAATAGGAATGTTGTGCAGTGCTGCACCTGCAACTCATATCATAAAGGTGATTATGAAAATATTATTAGCAAATAATAATTTCTTCGGTGTATTTCTCATCTCACTAGTCCTCTTATCAGCTTAGGCTCCAAACACACACATGTTCTGGCAAGGTGTGATCCCCATCATTTAGATGTTAATAGAGGCTGGAGTAAGAGGTTGTTTCAGCTAAGGGAAGAGCTGCTTATTTCAATTATTCTGTGGGCAAGGGGCCCCCATTCTCAGTTTTCTTTTGTACCCAGCCATGTTAAAGGAGGCACTGGAATGGATTTCTCCACCGTGTTGGTGCCAGGACTCCCTGCCAGGAATCAAAATTTTGTCTCAGCCCCACTTAGGGAAGGGAGCTCTGGTGGCCAAAGGTCAGTTGCAAACCATCATCCACAAGCCATCCTTTCCCATGGCCAGCACAGCACTGCTTGGATAAATCCTCTTAAACTGCTGCCTCAAAGCAGGAAGCACTGCTATCTCAGCTGTTTTCCACTTCACACATGCCCATTCCTCAGGGATAGCTGTGGGAAGGGGCCAGCATAATGACCCCTGTGCCTGTGGGCCAGGCTCCCTTGGTGGAGCTAGAGGACATTTTAAAAAAGCCCCCCAAAAAGCCACCGAAAAAAGCCCAGCCAAAATCAAAAATAACAACTAACCAACCAACCAAACAGCAAAAACCTCCAAAAAACCCCATGACAATTGACTCAAGCAGGGATCTTGATAAAACAGTGCAGGAGCAGGCAACTTTAGTTTGTGACTGTGCATGAGTGACAAGTGGATGGATGGAATGTTGGCTTGGAAAACCCCTGAGTGCTTGCATCTCTTGCACTGCCCTGTCTTTCCTCTGGGTATTAAATTACAACTTTAAACACTGACAGCATACAGAGTTAAAATGAATTATTTTGCTATTGTATGCAGACAAGTATGTTGGTCTGAAACTATACACAAATTAAATGTTAATCTGAGTCCAGGCATAATCTAATTACTGCTTCCTTTTGAAGTAAGAGGAACAATATTTACTGAGTAAATTATGGCTGTCTAAAGGTAAAGCTTGCTTTGAAGATTAAACAACACACATGTTGTTAATTATTATAACCATACTTGACCCTTGTCACTCTGCAAAAATGTGAACACATTTTGAATTTTCACAGAGACGCTGTGTTTTAGAAGTCAGTACCACATATCCTTGACAATTACCTTTTATTACACAGCGACACGAAAGAGAGCACCAAATGTACAAAGGGGCTGAGTGTGTGCAGTGTGTAGGGCACAGTTTCTCCGCAATTCAGAGTAAAATCCCTCTTTTGGCACAGAGGGGCTGCTGGCAGCACGGGGAAGCCATCCTCACCAGCACAGGGCACATCTGTGGGCTCCCCACACCCCAACATCTCTGCCCCTTGGGGGGACAAAGCCAGGCCAGATGCCTGCTGCAAGGGGCCCAGAGCATCCCGGTTTAGTGCTGGGGAGGCAATTGTGACACAGCAGTAGACAGAGAAAAGCAAGACCATCTCCAGGAGACTAGACAACGTAATCTCATCATCCTTCTCTGCCCACTGTGGGTTCTCGATCCACAAAAATACTTCCTGCTACCTGGCTATAAAAGTTTGTGTCCCAGTCCATCTTATTCAGCTTTATTTTCATCATTTGAGCTACCCAGTAGCTTGATTATACACCAAACACGCATCAACAGAACCCCTAATCAAATAATAAGGCATTATTGTTGTAATAATGTCATTTCACAAAATACCTGTACAGGTGTTTTCATCAGTGACTCCCTGAATGCTGAACAAAAGAAGCGGTTTCCACTATTGCTTGTGCTGCTTATTTTTTACAGTCACTTATTTTTGAGCCCCTATCACTTTGTCTGACAGCTCATAATCTAACTTTGCATGGAAGTGAAGCATTTTGTCTGAAAATGCCAAGCTTGGATCCAGGCCTGTGTGTTCCAAATATCTGACATCTCTTTTATGTTCAGGCTCGTCTCTATAATTACCCCAGAACTGCTGATGGTAGTGGCAGAAATAATAGGTTGGAAACATCTGACCAATGTTTAGGGAAATGTTTCTGCTTATCAGAAGGGAATTGTGAAATTAGGTGGTGAGCATAGTTGACTTCCATTTAATTGAAATTATTGATGGACGGACTGCATTCTGGTGAATTTCAATGATTCAGGTGTTCTGAACTTCAAAAGTCCCAGAAAGAATAATATTTTGAGTTTGGTGTCTGCAAACTGTGCTGTTACACACGATCAGTGTCCTTGAGAAGTGTGTTGGAAGTATGCCATGGGGGTTTTAGAGACTCCAACACAGTCCTGCCTGTAGGACAAGCAGAAGTAAACAACCATTTACCAATGAACTAAACTTCTTCCTCACCTTTTGGTGGTTCCCCATCTTGCCCTTGAAAGCTGCTACCCCAATCCCTTTGAAGAGTTAGGCTGTAAATTAAATGAGAACAGCTGGAGTCAGGATTAGAAATTGAACTTCTGCTGTGCAAACTGTGATTTCCAGTGAAGCAGCTGATGCACCCTACCTTCTGTCAATAATTACTTTGTGTGAAACATCCTTCAGTGCCCGGCATTTATTTTATGTGCCAAGAGAGGTTTCCCAAGGCTGCAAGCCATCTCCCACAGCCTGCACAAGCCTTCAAGATGCGCACTGAAGGGATGGGTGCCAGGCAGGGGGGTGATCTGAGCGATGCCCTGGTTACCCCAGGGCCCCACCCCACCTCTTGTAGCTTACCTGGAACATTGACAGGCTTCTGCAGTTTCTGAGGGAATCATCCACACACCATCCGCAGATCAGACACAAGCACACTTTGCCACCTGTACCCTGGAGTTTCACTTCGTGGTAACAAGTTCTGCGCTGCCAGACACAGAAAAACACCAACCACACCCTCTAATCTGGAGATGTAGATGTTTACTGAGACCTTTAAGGAAAATTATTGCAATAAATCTTCCTACAGAAAGCCTTGGCATCACCTGGAAGGTAGTCTGATGTATTTTAGACTTCTTCCACAGCAATAGGATTTGGCTCATGACTTACAGCCCAGACATTTTGCACAACTGCAGTCTAAATATCAGATGGAGGTCAGCTGAGGCAAGGACACCATTCCCACGGTAGGATAGCATTCTCAAGCCATCTGGAAGAAGGAAGGGAATCTTACTCTCAATACAGCTCTGCACCAGCTTTTTCTCTTCATAGGTCTGCAGGTCACTGCCAGACCTGAGAGTAAATCATTAATTTGATGTGTGCTTCAAAGGAGGTTACACCTTATCTTTGCATCCTCCAAGTCCTTCCTTTAGCTGCAGCATTGTCACTGTCCAGCCCAGAGAAGCTGTTTTGATACTGGGCAAGTATCAGGCACTTGGAGACACTTTTATGCAGTCTGTGCCACCTTGTCTGTTTACCTGGTGTCTGTACATGAGTTTAAAATCAGGTCAAATCTGGTCATGAGGAACTTTGTGAAGGAAAGCAACATCAGCAGAGAGGCAATTTTACTCTTAATGTTTTCCTTTTCACTGACAATTTCAGTATGTCACTGAGAAAACTTGCTCCTTAATTAAAAGCTGGAAAGAGACCCCAGAGGATAAGGATAGTTACCCTCCACTGACTGAAAGCAGGAGAGGCTCTGTCACTGCTTAAAGTTATTTTTGTCTACTTGGCCGCTTTGTATGTGGAATTGACCTATAATGGCTTGGCTTAGCATTCATTCAGCAGCGCTAGGACAGCTGTGTGCATGCAGTTTTCGTTTCAGTTGAGACATTACTTACTTTATCCAGGAGCAAACTCCAATTTCTTACATTCCTTGCACTACTCCAAAGGAGCACAAGTGGGTTCACAGCTTGGCCTGAGCATTTTCCATGAGCTGGGCACAGGGGATGCAGACATCCTGTTTGCTCACTCGCACATGAGGGCCAGGGCTGACACTGCTCTTCACAAGCTGTCTTCAGCCCATGCCATTGTTTGTCCATGTTGGTCTTTGTTAGCAGCAGTGGTAACCTGGGCGAGTGGAAGGTTCATGCCTCTGCAGAGCTCTTGTAGCATGGCTTGGCAGTTTTACAGAAATCTGATAAGAAGTTTCCCTTGGGTCTGTTGAGCCACCACAGGACAAATTTTTGTTTGAACTTACATGCTCCACTGTCCCTTTCGTACATACTTGTTCTCTCTGGCACCGGGATTAAAAAATGTGGCATCTAACTGTTCTCAAATTATCAGTCAGTCAATAAGTAAACTGGGGTTTTTTCTCTGAATAAAAAATCTTGTTCCATGAAGGAGCTTAGAGACACCTACTTGGAGTGGACACTCTTCCTGCCTTTTCTACACCCAGAGCAGCTCTTTAAATGTTTCTCTTCTCCTGATCTCCACCCCGGATATTTCAAGACTCAAACTCAGAATCTGATGGGTGCTGCAGACCTCATTGTGGCAGAACCTTTCCGTGTAAGAGGTGGCAACATCCTGATCTGGGCCCGAGATGGAGTGAGGAGAAGAGGGAGAAACTTCAACACAGATGATCCATGGAGCAAGAAACACAGCTCTCTGGGAATTTGGGAGCCAGCTACCGACCTGAGTAGAGCTGCTTCCAACACTGCTCTGCAGGTCAGGGAAAAACAATGACGTTTCCAGCTGAGATACCTGGAGATACCCCACAGCCTGCAAAAGCCTTGCAGGTTCTTCCACAACCCCTGCAGCCTTTGATGAGCTCCTCACAGAAGTCTGGTAGATTATTGTCTGATGTACTTTTTCAGCGCAAAGGGATGGATTGATGACAACACTTCAGATTAATGCCAGCCTCACTTCAGCATAATGCCTCAAAGGTTATCCTTTGAGGGTTTTCCTTTATATTGAAGAAATGAAACACTTTTTGACATCAGTCTGCCAAAGGGGGCCTTTTTGCAAAATTTAAGCCATTGAATTCAGGCCATCCTCACAGACTCATCTCACAATTTTGCAGCAAGACAGAAAAATCTTTTTGGAAGTTAACATTTAGCTGTCCCTATGACTAAGATTATCAGGAACACTCACAGCTACTTCTGCAGTGATTCTACATCCAAATCTTTACTGGGGATGAGAAAACAACAAATGCATCCTTTTGCCTTGGAAAAATGGCAGAAATCATTTGCAATGTTCTGAAGATCCACAATTCTGTAAAAGCACATATCCAACCCTTTTCAGTATGCTAATGCTCCACAAGCTGCGCTGTTTCTACTTCTGTAATACAAACTGGGCACAGTGAAGGCTTTGGATGGGAAGGATTTGGGGTTGGAATTCTTGTCAAACAGAATATTCATTAGAAGGTGTCCGAACAGCCACACTATTTCCCTATTTTGTCATCAAATGCACAAGGAAAGCTGCCTCATCTGCAACTCTCCATTGCTTCCAAAATTCCACCTGAGCAAGTTGCACATTTCTTACCACAACACAATCTCTTTTTCTTCCAGTGAACACCACCACACTGCAAAAATGTTTTTAGCAGCAAAATTGGCACCTACTTGGTTAAGATGCAGCAAAAGATCTCACTGACTTTTTTGAACTAAGTGGGTGGCATATAAATTAATGCAACTAACAGGGCCCTCTAAGTAAAGTGATTTGTATTCGTTACATGGAACATTAACCTACTTTTTTTTTCAATCATTTCAGTAAACATACCTTGGGGAGTTTTGTTGATGGCCTAATCTGTATTTAATTTAGTAATTTGAAAATAACATGGATGACCTCTGTGAAAAATCTCTTAGAAATGCAGCTAAGTGTGTTGTTTACCTTAATACTCAGACAGCAACCAAGTGAAGAATTTTCTCCCTTTTGGCCTCATTCTACAAATGATTGGATGCACAAATCTAAGGGTCTGGATCCACACTGTAAGCTCAAGTTCTTCATTAATTTCTTCTCTACCATGACTGTAGACTTGTTGAAGAAAAGATTTGTTGCAAGTTTCCCTTAAAAGTTTTTTAAAGTTGCTTGATATGCCAACTTTACTAGCATACAGCATTAAGGAGAAAATGCTGGAAAAGTCAAGGCATTACAGCAAGGAAATCCCTTCTTTGTTAAAAGACGGAGGAAAAAATTAAAATAAGAAAAAACAAGCAGAAAACTCATCCTGGTGCCATGGGTATTTGTAGTACAGCAACTGCTCCTTTAATTTAAACACTGAAATTAATGACTAAATTAGATTCTGAGCTTTCATAGTCAAGATGCTTTGAGAAGCATAGCAAAACCAAAATGCAATATACGGGATGCGTGAAAAATAACGGGCTCTGCAAATAAGCTGTCTTCAAAATAACATAAAAAGGTGAAGAGAATTTCTGAATCTATTTTTCTAATTAAAAAAGAAGATGCAGCATTAATATATGCCTGACGGTAACTGAAAACACAGACTGCTAAAACCGCTGAGTCTCACTGGGGCTGTGTTTAAATTCTGCTAAGTATTAAGAAATGCCTAAATAATGGACAGAGTACAGGGGTTCATAATACATCTTGTTATAAAGAGCACCTGCCGAGACCATACTGGCCTATACTTTAAACATTTTCGACAATTAAAATTCCTAAATCTAGAGGCCACCTGTTTCCTGCCTTTGCCCTTCTGAAATGCCAGAAGTTTTACTGTAAACACAGGTGAGCAAAATAAGATGCTCACTGATTTTAAGGGACTTAAAGGATTTTCACAACAGCTGAAGTCTGGACCAGCCACTTTTCAGCTCCCAGCCCCACAATTAAAACTGATGAGAGTAGCAGCGTCGTCCCTTCCTCTCCCGGTGGCAAGAAGCTTACGTGGGAATTCCCACACCAAACTGGGACAGCAGCTATCCGTCCAGCAGCTTGGATTTGACACTAACCAATACCAGATGTTTCAGCCAAGGCATGACAAAATGCAGAGAGAGTAACTGTGGAGAAAACTGCTCATTTTTCCCCCCAGTTTCCTGTGGGTCTCCAGGCAAGGCATATATCCTGGGACCTACAGCATCCCAAGAAATTTGTCTGGCTACTCAGAAATTTGCCAAAAAGCTGTTCAGGTGGCAACCCTGAGTTCATTGCTCACTCTCTATCTTTACTGCAGGGCCCTTAAGAGAAGCTTGATCCACACCTTATTTTTAGTCTAATTGTGAAAAAGTAAAGCAGGTAAAACAATTCTAGAAATCCTAAATTGGGCCGGGGGGGATTCTCTAATAAAGAGACATATTTTTAAAGTGCTTCCAGGTTAGCAGGAGTCTTGAAGGCTGGACATAGACACTGGGAACCACATCTGCAGGCTCAGTCTTTCCCTGATGGCATTTTCACACCATCATTTGCACATCAGCTGACGTTAATACGTCCTGCTCATCGTGCCAGGTGCTCGGTTGTTTGCCCAAAATACCAACTGAACAACTACTCTGGAGTCCAGTAAGGTGCAGCTCAGAAGGCTCTGCTTTAGGGAATGCCCCACAGAACCCAAGCCCCTGGAAGAAAATCCTCCTCTGTCAGGAAACCCTTCCTAGCGAATGCACGGATCTAAAACTCTGTGCCCTGTAAAAGGTGATGCACAACACAAGGCTTAGGGTAAAACGGAAACCATCGGCACCTGGGGCTTGCCCAGACAAATGGGTGGGAGCAATCCTGTGCTCCTGTGCTCCTTGAGGCGGGCAGATGTGAGGCAGCCCTGATTCAGGAGACGTGCAGCTGCACTCCTGCTGCACCTCTGCCAACGCCACCAGCCACGCCAAGTGGCGAAAGGCACATCCTTGGTTCTGCCAGCTGAAACACGCAGCTTTGGCTGCTCTGGACCAGAAACACACATCTGCAGCAGAGCTCAGTGCAAACAAGGTCTGGACACTTTTTTTTTTTTTTTTTTTTTTTCCCCCCCCTCTCTCTCTCTCCTGTTTTCTTATCTCTTTGGAGAATCTCGCAATGAATCAAAGTTACAGTTTTGCAGAAATGCACAGAATGTTTATTCAGTTTGACAGAAGTGTACAAATTTTTCAGAAAGACAAAAAGGGCACAAAAAGGCACAAAACAGGTTTCTTACAGCCTAATACACAGGGAATCCCATGAGTCTGAAAGCAGAAAGCTATCTGACTTCTACACAGGAAAGCAGTGGAGTTTCTGGAGAGTTCAGTTAACTGAAGCCGACTATTTATCCCCTTTCTTTTCTTTTGATGAGTGAGATGGTTTAATCTGGTAAAATTTAATGTGTAAGGACACTTACTGAGATGAGCAAAGGTTATATATAATACAATAACTGATTTAGTGCATCTCTGCACAGAGGCTGGCAGTGGTATCAAAATGATAATAGGCTTTGGGACATGAAGAAAACACTTACAGTTATGCAATTATGCTCAGACCATAAAAAACATCCCCTTCTGAGCAGTTCCTGAGCTAGAAGATAAGGAAAATGACCCAACAGCTAAGGGTACATAGCACATTTCAGCAAAGACTAGAGCCATCATTCTTACATTGCTGTCTTCTCATGTTATATCACAGCTATTAGAAGGTTGCTGATACACACTCTGATATCTCAAGTAGCAGACCCATCTCTCTTAGCTCGTCCTTGTAAAAAGAGGACTCAAGAAAATCAACAGCAGCTTTCACAGTCCTTGGTGGCATCTTCACAATTTCAAAATGTTAGGTCTCCCCTGCTACTCGTTGCTTCTTGCAAAGCATTTGAAATCATGTCATAAATAAAGGATTACCTAACAAAGGCTTCAAAATAACTTACTTTCTATATTTATCATGAGTAAATTTTTGCATTTACTATTAACTACTACCCTAAAAGCCAGATGGTCATATAGAGAATGACTACAGAAATTTAAAAAAGCAAACACAGTTACCTTTCCAAAGTGCTACTGAGATTAGAAAACAAGTTATCAGAGGTAAACAATCTTTTCCTCTACTCTGGCTCCACTTTCTGCATCCTGCAGGCTCTCAGGCTGGTGGTTCAGCAGCAGTTCATCCACCTGTGGTGACTGGGTGGATCCCTGGTTTGGAATGCTGGTCTGGGGACCTTGGGTCTGTGGTGCACTCAGATCTGTAACACACAAGAGAAGAACAAGCGGCAATGCATTTTCTGCCATGCCCGTGCCGTCAGAAAGAGAAAACTCTGACTTTTTCATTAGGACCCTTTTCTAGTTTGCTCCATCTGCCTAGAAAGCAAAACACTGCTCTAGAAAAAATTATACTACAGGATGGTGAGCAGTACCTTACCCAAAATTACTGAAATCTATTCAAGTAGGAATAACAATAATAATAACAACAACAACAATGACAAATGTGTAGCCTTACTTTACTAAACACACACACAATAGTGGAAAGACATAAACAAGGTCAGAATTGAGCTGGAGGGAAACACACAGCATATAATCAGAGCCTTTGTTAGTAATAATACATTTGTAACATTATTGCAGTTTTCATCATTACACAGAATTTTATTTGTGAGCCTTCCTTTTATGGATGTAAAAGAATTAAGCGAGCAAAGTTAAAAGTCTACGTGGCTGGCACTTGCATTCAGCTTTTTCTACCAAGCTGTGTTTATTTGCACAAACTACCTACTCTATTTTGATCCTTTTGGCGTGACGTGGTGAGAAACACTTCCATCCAAACACTAGAACATTAGTTCACAGTGATCTTGTAATCTTTCCGCAAATGCAGAGAATCAGGTAATTGTTTTGCAGCATTGAACAATGAACATTTCTATGATGATCCACATATAGCTCAAAAAACCTGAAACAATACATGTGCAGTTGGGTTTTATCCCTGGTCAGCATCCTGTAGCACTTCAGGTCCTCAGGAACTGCATCTAAGTATTTAGCTTTTCTACATCTGTATTTCTTCAAAGCAACTCTACCATAAAAATGACCTGCATGACAAAGAATGTGTATCCTCATGCACAGAGATGAAAATGATCTGTAATGGATAAAGCTGCAATATTTTTCACTGTAATCTTAGCCTGACCAACGCTTCTATTACATCAGGAGGGTTAAATTTTCATTCCTCCCTCTCAAAAAAGGACTCTGCAGAAAGAAAGGGAGCTTGGAACTCCTTGTACAGCATGGTAATGCTAGAAGCACTCAAACGGAGAACTGGGTTTCTTTGAGCCTTGATCATTCATGCAGAGCTGAAGAAACATTTCATGCCTGCTCTGGTCCCTACTTCTCACATGTGTGTGCAGTGGAAATCTATTATGAAGGATCTATTCGGGTTTTCACACACCACATCACTTAGCTGGTGGCAATTCCTAGTGACACCTGCCCACCTTTAGCATTCCCCAAATATATGTGACTTTCATCAGTCTCGTTCACCGAGGCAGGAGTACGAGGCAAAATAAGCTTTCTGGCACCTGAAAAGCCTGGGCTCTGCGGCTGCTCCCTGGCATGGGGTGTGTGGAGCAGTGTGGGACGATTCTGCAGCGGGCGTGTGGGAACACATCACATCGCAGCCTCTGCCCTCAGCATCGTCTCTTTGATATGCACACAGCTGCGGGGAGCAAACAGGCTTTGGAGCTGCAGCTCCCAGCTAAAAGCCACATGCATCTTATCCTTGCTGCCAAGACTGCAGGGTCAATGGCAGGAGCAAGGTGTTTATAAACGAGCTTAGTCATAGTGGGGCGACACAGAACGTTACAAAAATTAGTCAAATGTCTTTCTTCTGCTGTTTTATACTGGATTAAGTTTCAGTCTTGATGAAAATCCAGAGTAAGTCTTGATTGCAAGTGATTTATTTGCAATATGTAACACAGCAGGACTTGACTCCCTAACTTAGTCAAACAGTCCTGATTTTTTGAAGATGACGTCTGCATTTATTTCTTTTTGATGGTCATGTAAGAAAAAGATTGCAATTTGCAGCCCACAGAAGAAAGCAAAAATATGTCTGTCTCTCTTTATGAAAACTGGATACATTTGGTTTGTTTCTTTATTAAAAAGAGCCCTAGTAGCAGAAGTTCCTCAACTTCTAAACACTTACATTTTGGGGTAATTTTACCTACATTAATATTCCTTTTAAGTCCTGTGAGTCTATTCACATTACCCAAGTCATGTGCATAAGAATACCAGGGAGTAGACACTTATTTGAAAGATCTGTTTCCAAAGTTTATGAAGTACATAATTTGAGAAGCCTAATTACAAATTTGAAAATACACAGAAAAGAAAGAGAAACACCTTGCGTGTATTTATTTTCCACCATCAAAACTAAACAATAATTGCTTCACCAATTAAAACAGTAGTTGTTTCCAAACCATTTCTCATTAACTGTTATAACTGTAAGCAGCAGAGCTGAGCAGTGGGAACTGACAGCATTCTGGAAAAACAAATCAGATCCTGTCACTATCAAAATAAATGATTTATCACTACTTTAGCTGCCTTTTTTTTTTTTTTTTTGGTTGGTTGATTGGTTGGGGTTTTTTTTCCCCCTAAATACATTGAATCTGGAAAACCTGAACAGCAGGAGAGCACCCAGGAGGTAAGAGCACAGCTGCTGCTGGAGTGGAAAGCGGCTTCAGGCTGGAAGGGTTGTGCTTAATCTAACTGAGGAGAGAAGGGGCTGGTTTTGGATTCACTTCAGGTGGCACTCAACACAGGCTCTGCCTAATGAAAGCACAATGTGTCCCCAAGGCCACCACGCTCAGCCTGCCATCGGGGAGGGTGGCCGCTGTCTCTGCCCGGTGCCACGCTGGAAGCAGCTGAGCCAGGAGAGCAGCTGGTGTCACGGGCAGCAGCGTGATCTGCCCTGGGAGCAGATGCACGTGGAGTGTGGAGGAAGTGCTAGAAATGGTAACAACAACAGTTTCAGGTGAGGGGAGAGTGAGAAAAGTGGGCTGAACTGCCAGTCAGCCTTGGGTCCTGTAAGGTAAAACAGTGGCAGCAGCCAAGAAGCCACCCCTGAGCTCTCTGGTACTCAAAACTGAATTGCCCTTGTCACCAAAGAGGATGAAGGTTGAGAGAAACCTTCCTCTTGAAATGCTCCCAAAATAAGGAGGAAACTTCTGAAACCAGGTTTGAAAACATCAGCTGCTGTCTACTAAAGAACTCTGAGAGCTGAGGATGCTCAGTAAAAATCAAAAAGAGAAACAAACTGATTGTTTTTGCAGACAGCAAGGCAGAATGGGAGATCCAAGCTCTCCCATGCTCCCCTGGCCCCTGGGGCACCCATGGGAGCTCCCCAGCCCATCTCCAGGCCCACTCTCTGCTGCATTGAAGCAAACATCAAAATTCACTTACAGTCAGGTAAGTACAGACCACAGGCTTTTAATGAGCTTCCTTCAATGCGATCAAAATCCATCTACCAACATCAGCCATAAAACGAGTTCTGTGTTAACCCCCCTGTTTAAATTCACCATTTATTTCTCCTTTTTTCTGTTCCCCTCCAAGCTACCAAGAGATGCTCTCTCTGTTTGGCTCAACAGTGTGGCCACTAGACCAGATCCCAGGAAAACCCAGGTACAGCCCCTGCCCACACCATGCCGGGCTCTGCCCTGCTCCCACACCCTCGCAGGGAGCACAAACAAGAGGGCTGTGCCTGGCCATAGCCATCCACTCGCTCATTTACACTGTTTTTCTTTAGATAAATACTCCCTGACTGTTTCCAAAGCTTTAACAAAACTGAGTTGTAGCTCAGACTCTTCCGCAGTCTGCTCTGCTCCCTCCTGGCTTTTGCAATAGCAGAGAGCTGTCAGCAACCCTCTGTACCCTGGGCCCCCAGAACTTAAGCGCAAACTTCACCTGATTCTCACTTACATAAAATATATTTCCCCTACAATACTCCAGGTGACCCTTTCTGTGCGAAATAGATTTGATTGTGATGGCGTAAATTATAACATCTGTATTGTCTCACCCTTCACACGAGACTGAAATCAGAATACAAGTTTTTCAAATGCCTCTCAGTTGCCCCATCTCTGGGTCAGAAAAGGGTATAATCTGACATCCTTCCTTAAGAACGAGTCAGATCCGCAGCTGCATCACGGTTATCCTAGGTAAAAGTGCCCAGTAGACCAGAGAAATCCACTCTTTCGAGGTCGGGCTGGTCAAACACCCAAGGCAAAGAAGGCTGTGCTTGAGGCTGGTGACCAAAAATTAGGCAATCTGTGACAGTACTTCAGCCTTTTGGGGACCTGTAGCCTGTGCCACACCTGAGTATTTATTACTCCTAAAGTACAGCTTTTACTCCTTTAAATCTCAGCTGAGACAATTCCATTAAATAAAGAAGCCCCATGCATCCCAGCAGTCTTCTCCACCAATTTTTTGCAATAGGAGTTAGAGGCTGCTTCTAAAAAGGATCCAATCACAAATTGTCTCACCCACACAGACGCTGTCAAACTCAACACTAAAAACAAATTAATTTTTTCCCCCATTTTCCTGGAGTTTAGGTCTGGTACCATGAGGATGAGCACCAGGAAACTGTAGAGAGGCACTCTACTCTTTCCATATTTTTTTAGACCACCTCAATATAACAACAATGGCAGATGGCAGGCCTGATGTATGTGGGATCAGTTCTCAAGGGAGTTCATAAGGGGACCTCATTTTTCCAAACTGGGTCTGGGTCCAGGCTCTGAACAGGGAAAGAAAAAAGAAAAAAAGAAAAAAGAAAAAAGAATTCTGCATCCTGACTACCCTCCCTTTTCCACAGCACTAAGAGACAGGATTAGTAGTATCTCACAAACTGCTGACAAGGTGAAGGACAAAGGAATGGTATTTGCAGGAATCCGAAATCAATACACATAAAAACAAACACAGCCCATGTACCTGGGGGGTGGGAGATACAAAAGCCAAGTAAACAACTCATTAGTCACACTGATTCTCACCTCCTGTCTGTTGTCATAGGACGTAAGCACTTCCACATCAAGTAAACACCACAGATTTTCTCCCGAACCCCCTTCATCCCTCCCCTCCCTCCCCCAGGATCATGATGTTAAGGCTGGAGTGCTCACAGTGAAGATTTTGGGAAGGACAGGAAAACCAAGGCACCAAGAAACACTCCAGGCAAAAAAACCTCTCAGCTCCTGTGTTTTGAACAGAAAACCCTTAGTGCTACTCCTTCAGCTCTGACCCTGGTTTCACAGCATCACAGGATAATTCAAGTTGGAAGGGATCTCAGAGGGGCTTTAGATTCAAACTCCCCTGCATAACTGGATGAAAGGAAAGGAAAGGAAAGGAAAGGAAAGGAAAGGAAAGGAAAGGAAAGAAAAAAGGAAGGAAACTACCGTCCCTTAATGAACTTCCCCTGGAAATGGACTTCCATTACCGGCCCTGCAAAGCCCGTTCCATTCCCTTCCCCCTTCCCTTACTTTCCATGCATTTCCTGCCCTTCCCTTCCTTCCCTTCCCTTCCTTCCCTT